>NW_011479181.1:15538-17420 GCF_000754665.1 Bison bison bison | reverse complement strand
TCTTCTTAGAAAAGCTTGCAGTCTCTTAGGGTAACTGTGTCATGTAAGTGAGAAAAAAATACAATGTAGGGTGTGGAGCTAGTTCCTCGAAAACTCATTATCGTGAGGTTGCCCAGTAATGCCCAATAATAAGAATTTAAAGATTCTTATTGAAATTAAATTAAAAGTGAGGTCCTTCTGTGTAGCACAGGGAACTATATTCAATATCTTGTGATAAATCATACTGGAAAAGAATATGGAAAACAATGTATATCCACGTGTAACTGAATCACTTTGCTATACAGTAGAAATTAGCACAACATTGTAATTCAACTATACTTCAATAAAATAAGTATTTATTTTTTAAAAAAGAAAATATATAACATATACACCTAATTTTCATTTGCTGTGTACCCTCAATAATAATGAAGATACACAATTTTCTTAGTAATTTTTCATACATGAATGAGAAGAACATTTAGCATTCTTTCCTGATGGAAATGTTGACACACAGCTAGAGTGATGACTGGAGAAAAGGGTCACTGTGGGTGGGTGTAGAAAATCAGCAAATGGTAATAGGCCAGTTCCTCTCCCCTGGGGAGCATGTAGCACCGCCCAGGCCATTGTGTGGAATCACACACCTCCTGGATCCCAGATAGTTTTGAGTCTGCTGACCCTTTAACAGCCACTGTTCCCTGACACTTGGCTGGGACTGCTAACTTAAATCTTTGGACTGAAAGAAAAATTGACGGGGCCGTTTGGGGTTGGATATGAAGGGGGTAGTGCTCTCCCCAGCGCAGGGCAATAAGCTTCTTCAAAAACTTTGGTTTCAGGTCTTCTCTGGTGGTCCAGTGGTTAAGACCCCACACTCCCAACGCAAGGGGCCAGAGAACTAGATTCCGCATGCTGCAACTAGAACCAGGGTAGCGAAGGAGAAAGATCATGGGTTTTGCTGACAGAGAGCCCTGGGTTTGCACCCCTGCTTAGCCACATATTATCTGACCTTGGGCAAGGCACTTAAGCTCTGTAAGTCTGCTTCCACATCTGTAAAGTGAGGATGGGACATGAGGAGAATCAAAGGTACCAGCATGTGTAAAACTGCTGCCTTCACAGAAAGCCAGTTAAGGGAAGAAGATAAAGTTTGTGTCTGGTATGCAGATCCCTCACCGTTTCTGACATCACATATAAACTTCCTTAAGCCTGAGAAAACAAAAATAGTCCTTTGACAGAAAGAGCCTGGAGCACCCCAGTCTAAGGAGAAGAAATGGATCCAAGCAGACGTGGGCCCCTATGTCCCTGTCCCCGGGCTCTGCTGGCTCTGGCAGTGTGACTGGTCCCTGCCTAGTTCCTTCTCTCCAGCTCCCAGGCTGATCTGAAAATGGCTGATGCTTTTTCAGGTTTGACAACGGGCTGGCCTTACACCTCGGACCACCTCCTGACGACTTGCCTTCTTACTCTGCAAATTACTCAGATGATTTCAAAACCTGGCGCCCAGTGGAGATCTCAAGGCTGGTCAGCAAACAGCAAAACAAGATCTCAGACGGGAGGATCTGTGCCTCCGCAGCTGCCCCCAAAACCTGCAGTATTGAGCGTGTCCTGCGGAAAACAGGGAGGTTCCAGAAATGGCTGCAGGCCAAGCGACTCACACCAGACCTGGTGCGGGTGAGTGTCCTGGCTGTGGGGGGCAGGAGAACGGAGGGTACCATTGCCAGCCCACATCTCAGTCTGTCTGGGCAAAAGGAATTGTAGTTTGTCTAAAGTGGGACAAAACAGTGTCATGAAACAACATGGCTTTTGACAAGACAGGAACTAAAGAGGTTTCCTGATGGCTCAGACAACAAAGAGTCTGACTACAGTGCAGGAGACCCAGGATTGATCCCTGGGTCGGGAAGATCCCCTGGAG
>NW_011479181.1:11366-12518 GCF_000754665.1 Bison bison bison | reverse complement strand
CTCTCGCATCCATACATGACCTTAAAATGGTCCAAATGATGAATTTTACGTGGTATAAATTTTACCTTAATAAAAAAAAAGGAAAAATAAGCCATTTACAAAACTTCACCAATCCTCTGACTCCATTCACTTAGAGCCCTGAGGAGTGACAGGTGACATTAATAATTTAATTCATGCCAGGATGTTAACAGCTAATAGCATTTCACTGTAGCCCTCTGAGAAACCATTTGTGTGTAAAGTCAATATTATGATGCTCCCACTAGCCCATCCCATGTCTATCTCAGACCTTCCTAATACCTCCCTGCATTATTTTCCCCACAAAACCCAGATGTGGCCCTGGAATTCTCCTTGGTAGTGTTCCATGCAAGCAGCCTTTGTCATGATTTCAGCTGGACTATGAGGTGACATCTATGTAACTGCCAATTCATCCTAGATTTGGCCAAATAGCTCTACCCTATTTTTCTGATAGTCGGTCAGACATGAAGTCCTGATTTCTAATTTAGAAATTATAGTATTTCTCTTTTCACATGGAAGTTTCAGGAGTCAAATGGAGAGAGATTGTAGAATGGGTGGTAGGGAGACTTGCCTCATCCTTCAGCTCTATATTAAATGGCCCAATGCCAACTCTGCCTATCGGCAAGGCCATTCGGCACATGGCTTCAGTGTGCTTTCTCTGAATTCCTCAAGAGCCACTTTCCACCAGGGATCTAGGCCAGGACCCTCAAGTGTGAGTATTTGAGTGAGGATGTGCTAATGTGTGTTTGGAGGAGACAAAAGGAGCCACAAGAAACTGATGAGTTGGCTCAGAAAACTGGCAAGGCAGGGAAGGAAGGAGAAATGAAGAAATAAAAGAAAATTGAAGGCAGGAGGGATCTGACTGGTGCAGGGCCCTCAGAACCTGGACTGATGACGTTGCTTAGAAAAGTCAACTTGGATGAAAAGATCCAGTGCTCATCATCAGATGCCAAGTGCAATTTTGTATTAATACCAAGGACCCTCTCTTGAGACATAGGCAATACACTGCAGCTAAGGGCTGCCAAGGAGGCTGGACTGGACCAGGAATCAGCAAAAGGGTGAAACAAGGCAACGTATGTGGGTGTGTGTCTGTGGCACTTACGCTAATAAAACCATGACTTTTCTCTTCCAAAACCT
>NW_011479181.1:10365-11266 GCF_000754665.1 Bison bison bison | reverse complement strand
TTCCAAAACCTGCATTGTTCTGACGGGAATATCCCACAGCCTAAATTACGAGCCCACAAACAGAGCCGTGGCCAAAGACAGCACCCAGAGTTTATCATGATGTGCTTGTTCACAAAGCCACAAAGAAGGCTTCCTCTGCTGTTACGCCAAGTGCCAAGAAGCAACCATCCTCAGCAGCACGTGGCTAATCAAAGGAAAAACAGTTCCTCCATCGGGTCCTCCTCCCATCCCTTCAACTGTCATCCACTCGACATTGTTCTATACGCTAACCCTGTTTCTTGTCAGGTGGGAAGTGGAGTTTTTTCTATCACTAGATGGTGGTATAGAGTGTTCAGGAAGCTTTGTTTAAAGCAAGATGCCTGGCAATTTTACTTCCCTTGTCTCAATTCCTTTTTTTACATAAATACAATAAGAGATGGGTTTCCCAGGTGGCGCTAGTGGTAAACAAGCTGCCTGCCAATGTAGGAGACACAAGAGGCACAGGGGGTTCAGTCAGTAAAGACTCTGCCTGCAATGAAGGAGACCCAAGTTCAATCTCTGGGTTGGGAAGATCCCCTAGAGAAAGAAACGGCAGTATTTTTATCTGGAAAATTCCATGGACAGAGGAAGAGCCTGGTGGGCTACAGTCCATGGAGTCGCAAAAGTTGGACATGACTTAGCGACTAAACCACCATCAGTTCAGTTCAGTTTAGTCGCTCAGTCGTGTCCGACTCTTTGAGACCCCATGAATCGCAGCACGCCAGGCCTCCCTGTCCATCACCAACTCCCGGAGTTCACTCAGACTCACGTCCATAGAGTTAGTGATGTCATCCAGCCATCTCATCCTCTGTTGTCCCCTTCTCCTCCTGCCCCCAATCCCTCCCAGCATCAGAGTCTTTTCCAATGAGTCAAATCTTCACAT
>NW_011479181.1:4722-6585 GCF_000754665.1 Bison bison bison | reverse complement strand
TTAATATCTTGTCTTAAGAATATTTCCTATCATGCAGTACTTTGAAAAATCTATCCTCTTGCTCCTTTGAATATCAGAAATGAATTTTCATGCCTTTTCTATTTTCCCCTTTCACTGCCCGAGATTCAGCAATATTGTTTGCAAGGTCTCTGTGAATCTTCCAGGTGGGAAGACTCGTTCCAAACAATGAAAGCTTCCTTTACACATACTGGCACCCCATTCTTGTTCACCACTGTTTTGCTCCACCAGATCAAAGAAGACAGACAAACATTATGAACATTGGGGCTTCATTTTGTTATCCACCAAAATTCTCCCCATGGCCTTGGTCTGTAGTTTATTTTCACTTAATACTTTGAAAAATAGAGTTCTCTCCTAAGTTTTTCAATCAAAGTATAAGCTATGCACTTAAATGTGCATATATAACATGTAGAGCTAGATAAATTTTTACACATGTGTTCATTCCTGTAACCACTGTCCACATCAAGATACTGAATATTTCCAGCCCCTCAGAAGGCTCTTTCATGTCCCTTCCCTAAAAAGACTGCCTCTAGGGTGACCAACCATCTGATTTTCTTGACACTAGACTTGCTTCAGCCCTGAAAGTCTCACATTCTGTGAAACCCCTCAGTTCCAGGAAAAATGGAACAGTCAGTCACCCCACCCATCCCTTCCCAACAGTAACCATTCTGAACTAAATCACCATAAATCAGTTTTACCTGGTTTTGAACTTCATTTAAATGGAATCACACAGTACATCTTCAACATGTTGTCAAGCTATTTAACCATAGTGTTGCATGAATCAGTAGCTTGTTTTTCATTGCAGTAGACTAGTCCATTGTATGATGAAGTCAGTTTATTCATTCTAATGTTGATGAACATCTGTGTTGTATTTAGTTTGGGTTATTGTACATTAAAACTTCTGCAAACATTCTTATCTATGTCAGTTGGTGAACACAAGCATACAGAAAGGATATTTTGGGGTTTTATTGTGTACCTATGGATAGATTTAGTCAATACTGCCCAACAGTTTCCCAAAGTAGTTGTACTGATTTCTTCCTATAAGCAATGGAAGACAGAGTTCCATGGTTCCACATCTTCATCACACTTGATATTGTTAGTTTTTCATTTTAGTCATCTTGGTGAGTGTCTACCAATATCTCATTGTGTGAGCTGAATTTGTATTTTTCTCATAACTTAAAATATAAAGATCCTTTTCATATACTTATCAGCTATTCTGGTTTCATCTTTTGTAAAGTGTTGGCATATGTTGTTTGTCCATTTTTTATTGAGTTGTCTGTCTCATTGCGAAAGTTACATTTATATTCTGGATACAAGACTTTTTGTTGGATATATGTATTACAAATATCTTCTCCCAGCCTATGGCTTGCCTTTTCACTGTCCTAATGGTACCTTTTGATAAATTGACATTCTTAATTTAAATGAAGTCCAGTTTATTAATTATTTTAAATGTCCTAATTATCCTATGGCTACAAAGGTATTCCCCCATTTACTTCTGAAGTTTTCATATATTATCTCTCATACATAGCTCACTAATTTTATGTTCTGCTCTGCCCAGTTTGGGGTTAAATCCAGTCAGTAACTTTGTAATTTCAGATACTGTACCTTGTATTTCTAAACACCAATTTAACTTTTTTTCATAGATTCCAATTCTCTATTGAAATTCTCTCCCTTTCATTATTTTTGTTTGTCTTTTCCTCTATTTTCTTGAAATCTTAATCATAGTTACTTTGACTTCTATACTTGCTAACTTTAATATCTGGATTATCTCTAGTTCTACTTCTGCTTTTATTGGTTGTTTTCTTTTTTCTTTATTTTGTTTTATTTTTAACTGCGATGGGTCTT
>NW_011479181.1:0-1245 GCF_000754665.1 Bison bison bison | reverse complement strand
GTCTGAGTGAACTCCAGGAGTTGGTGATGGACAGGGAGGCCTGGCGTGCTGTGATTCATGGGGTCCCAAAGAGTCGGACACGACTGTGCGACTGATCTGATCTGATCTGATCTGAGTCAAGAACTGCTGCCTTAATTCTGTTGAGATTGGGTTTGGGACTTTGTTACTGCAGTTCTCTTTCAGTTTTGTCCTTACTCCTAGGACATAGTCCTTGCTGATAGAACACGAGCCTTACTACTAGAATGTGGACTTTTTGAGGTCCAGTCAAAAGCCCAGGGTGCCCACTGAGAAGTCTAGCCCAAACCCCCACCTCTCCAGCACAATGTGGCCTCTAAACTCTGCTCAGTGATACAGCCATCTAATGTGGCCCTAGAGTCCCACCCTGCTCCTACACAGTTTAGGAGTTGGCCAAAGATCTGAAGGAAAACTTTCACATACTTTTTAGGTGCTCCTTCTCTGTGACTTTTCCTGTATGGGACCTTGCCCCCCAGATTCTAGCTACTCAAGTAGCCTCAAATCCTGCTCGCTGGTTCTTCTACCTAGCAGGACTCTGCAGTGCAGCTTGGAAAGTGTCCTCAGGGGAAAACACAGAGAGATATGGGGCTCAGCTCATATGCATCCTTTCTCTCAAGGATCACTGCCTTATGTTGGTCATGGTCCAATGCCCATAGTTGTCTTACATATTTTGTCCAGGTGTTAGAGCTATTTCCATCACAAGGGTAAGCCTGATACCACTTACTCTGTCATGACCAGAACTAGAAATCTCAAAATGATTTCCAGGAGAGGAAAAAGCTAGTGCTGTTGCATTCATATATCCAAATCCAAATATAACTATGAAAACCATCTTCCTTTCTTTTGAAAATCTCACCTTATTCTAAAAACCTTTGGCATTTTGGATGCTATTTCAAGGCTGAAGAAAGCCTGGGGAATACCTATGGCTTTCAGCCCAGCACATGTGAAAGGAATCAAGCCTGTCATGGGAGCCAGTGGAGAATCTGACTTAATAACACAGTTATAGCAGACCAGATGGAGAAGGCAATGGCACCCCACTCCAGTACTCTTGCCTGGAAAATCCCATGGACAGAGGAGCCTGGTAGGCTAGCAGTCCAGTGGGGTCCTAAGAGTCAGACACGACTGAGCGACTTCACTTTCACTTTTCACTTTCATGCATTGGAGAAGAAATGGCGACCCACTCCAGTTTTCTTGCCTGGAGAATCTCAGGGACGGAGAGCCTGATAGGCTGCC
>NW_011479180.1:19929-22446 GCF_000754665.1 Bison bison bison | reverse complement strand
TGGTAAAGAATCTGCCTGCAATGCAGGAGACCTGGGTTCGATCCCTAGGTCCGGAAGATCCCCTGGAGAAGGGAATGGCAACCCCACTCCAGTATTCTTGCCTGGAGAATCCTATGGACAGAGGAGCCTGGTGGGCTACAGTCCATGAATTCACAAAGTGCTGGACACGACTGAGCAATTCACACTTTCAAAGTATAGAATGACTTGCCCAAACCTTTAAACAATCATGAAGACTTATTTGAGATACTATCCCCCAAATAAGCATAAATGTGATTCATATTTTTATTCTTGGTTTGTTCTCAGTACTCAAATAGTAAAGGCAAAGGCTTATCTGAGTTTTGAAGACAGTGTTTCCTGAACAGGAAATGAAACTGCCAATGTTCCACAAAGCACACAAAGTGCCTGATTTGGTGAAGAAATTATGCTGATTCACCAGAAGAAAATGGTCTTAGTTCTAATCAACTGAACATTTGTGTGTGAGAGTTTTTTTAAATTAAATTGCCATAAAAAATCGAATTGCTTTACAGGCAAAGTCATGTCCTAGTGTGATTCACAATTTAAGGATTTCTGACTTATATGCTGATTAGGAAATGTGAATGTCACAACCATTTAACACATTGGAGTAGGGTGGTTGGAGTTGGGAGTGGAAAGAGAAGTCACTAGAAAATGTCAAGAACAAAGCAATGTCAGGCCATATATACTAGCTTTCAATTTTTTGAGTTCTACATTTTTGGGTGAACTGTTTATATTTTTGGTTTAACCTAGTTAGAAATTTGTGTAACTTTACACATCATTAAAGGTTTGTTTTGTTTTAATAACTGTTTTGTTAGCTGATTATTTAATTACTTTGCAGTCTTCCAGATTACTTCTAAAACTGCAGCTTGTCATTTTTCTAATATGTGATCTATCACTTTGCTCACCCGATACCCATGACTTCCTCTACAAGACCAAGGAAAGCAGGGACTTGCCTGGTGGTACAGTGGCTAAGACTCTGTGCTCCAGTGCAGGGGGCCCAGGTTTGATCCCCAGTCAGGGACCTAGACCCCACGTGCTGCAGCCAAAGAAATAAAATTAAAAAAAAAAAAAACCACTAAAATTGGAAAGCAGCATACTAGATTTGCCAGCTTCCATTACCACTAAGAGTTCCCTGTGACACATCCCAGCCAATGAAGTATAAATGGAAGTGATTTGAGATGGCTTTCTTATGAATTTTTTTTAAAAGCCAAGCTGTTTAAGGACAGGCTGTGTGTTTTACCATCTACCTTCCCCCATTCCCTGTGTAGAAAGTGGACACATGGCTTGGAGGCGCCAGAAGTGACATTTAAGTTGATTGCTGACAAAGAGTAGGAGCTAATTAGGGGAAGGGAAATGGAGATCTTCAAAGAAAGACAAGAAATAATGTAATACAGAATTTATAAAAGATTGGCTATCAGATATTATCTTGGAATCATTAAAAGCATGCTCAATGGATAAGGGACTATTCCAGCTCCAGTGGGAGAGTTTAGGCCACAGCTGGGTGAATAGAAACAACAGAGACAGCTTTTGACTCCAGGCTAACTGAACTTTTTTAAAAATGGAGCTTTCCAACAATGCTTTGTGCTAGCATATAGGGTAGTAATTTCCCCATCACCAGATGTGTTCAAGCAAATGCTTAACGGACGCCCACCCAGGAAGAGAAGTGGGAGTCCTGTGTTCATGGAGATTGTACTATTTCAGTTTCGTTCAAGCATTTCTATTCTCATAAGCCCTAAAAGACTTTTGAACAACTGTTATATACCCCTCCACATATTTTGTCTTTTAAAAATTTAACTTTCACATTTTCTCTTGCACATTTTGAATTGACATTTTCTATTTGTAAAATCACCAGTTAAATAGTTGCAAAGAACATAATTTCTGATGTACTGTGCATTCTGCACATACTTTAAATCTATTTTTATTGCTTTAAAATCTCGGCACAGCTCGTTTAGCTCATTCAGTTAATGGAAAGTGCCTGCTCTACTCATAATGGTACAGCTAGTCCTTATTGGCAAACTGATCAGCCACATCAAACTAACTTTTAAAGAACTGTGCAAATTATTAACCCTGTCCCTGCTCACCAATCAACGATGGGCCTAAAACTGGCATGATTCTTGCCCTTATATGCTTCTCTCTAATGAGAGAGACAGATCTAAAAGAATGTCACAGATAAACAGCAAGTCACAATTCGCAAGAGTGCAGTGAGGGAGGTGTTAGTGGAATGAATACTACATGGTGATCTGGGAGGGCTTCCCTGAGGAAGTGACGTTTAAGCAGAAACAGCCCCAAGTCAAGTGAACGCTGACAGTCTTTAACCAGTAGTTCCTTAATTGTACACTTAGCTCGCTCCTGAGAGAGACTCTTTGAATTGGCTTGCTCAGGAGCCTCTTTCTCTGTGGAGTTAGAAATAAAACCTTAGTTTATGCTCCTAAGTAACCTGAGAAGCTAGTGAAGGGGGCAAGAATATCCCTCCTTCCCAACATGGCTCTTTGGCATGAGATT
>NW_011479180.1:18439-18540 GCF_000754665.1 Bison bison bison | reverse complement strand
GGCTCTAGAACACAGGCTCAACTGTTGTGGCACACAGGCTTAGCTGCTCTGCAGCATGTGAGATCTTCCTGGATCAGGGATGGAACCCATGCTTCTGCATT
>NW_011479180.1:15698-17662 GCF_000754665.1 Bison bison bison | reverse complement strand
TTCTTTCCCACAAGCCATTACCAGGAAACACCTAGATTTGAAAACATATATAGCTTGCTTTTTTTCATTGAGTTTTAGGTAGAAAGAATAATAAACTTCATGAAATTCAAATACAGGACAATGCACCCAGAAAAATACTAACACAACAACCTGGGTTGCAAAACTTGTTTAGCAAGTTTCAGGTGGAGGTTAATTAAAACCTGCTTGGAAACCTCTTAAAACATAGACAGGAATGCAAACTACACACACCACCACCTAGATTCTTCCCTCGGGAACTTCCTTCTCTCTACTTCCCTGGATTTTGGTGGGAACATTTCCTGAAAGTTCCATCTGGTCAGGCCTAGTGTCCATGACCAATAGAAGTCTATTTCTCCCATCCCAGGGGAGGAGCTGCGGGACTGTGGGTAGGCAGCCCACTCCTTAGCAGTGATAACAAACAGCCACTCCTTAAGATTTTAGCTCCTCTGGGAGGTGGAGTGGTGGTGGGGTGGGGACTGAGGGATTGTAAGAATTTCCTCCAGTGTTTCATGTTTAAGTCTCCATGTTTCAAGATAGAGAAGAGGCAGACACGACTGAAGTGACTTAGCAGAAGCAGCAGTGATGTTGTTCTGGACAAGACAAGAGAACACAGAGAGAGGTCAAACACAGTACAGAAAAAGGTAGAAATGCTGCCTGATGTATGACCTGTCTGTAAGAGAATATTGAGCTGGCCGAACATTCTAGAATATTAGCTGCATATTCTTTCAGAAGTTCCTCCGGGTGACCGCTATTATTTCTTCTGTCCAGGCTTGTTTAGAGTGATTGTCAGCTAACACCCCGTTGGTGGATAAGCATCTGCGAGATGTGCAGGCAACAAGGCCGGGGTGTAATTATAACATAATGCTGTAACAGCATTGCACAAGACTGCCTCAGTACTATCTGCCAGAGTACATAGCCACCCTCTCACTGACAGTCATTTGGATGGTGATTAGTGTTGGATCACGTCCTGGAATCAGGCTTGAAGCCAGAGAAACTGGAAAATGATTTTTGTTTTTCAACTCCTTGGAGGCCCGTGTGGAAAATTTAGGAGAGCAAATGTTTGTTTCTAGTAGCAGAACTTGTATATACTTTGAGGAAGAGAAAGTGAAGTGGGATGGTTCCTGAACTGCTTGCCTTGCCCTGAAGCTGGTCCTCGGCAGAAAACTCTTATTTTCTCACGGGGCTGGCCAGGAAGCGTTGAGGCAGGGAGCAGTTGATGGCAATCCCACTCTCCCTCGGCTCCTCCACAACTAATCTAAGCACAGGTGAGACCTTTTCCAGGTGACAAACAGTCTCCATCCCAAAGCACCACCAGTATTAATGACTCAAGGCCACCGTGTATGGTTAAACTAGACAATGAGTTGTGGTTTGTGAGGTGTGTCTGGGGCCCGGCTGTCCAGTTCAAATCTCAACCCCATTGCCTTCTGGTTGTATAATACAGAACAAGTTGTTTCACCCCCTATACCTTGCCTTCCTCATACACAAAAGGCTGGCTTTGTTTTGAGGATTAAATGACATAATCCATGTATATCACGTGGAACGTAGAAAGTGCCCTATAATTATCAGCTTGCTTTCCCCCCCCCCATTAAATTCTAACTCTCATCATGGATACCTGTTACAGGGAAAGCATGACATTAGGATCGATTCTGTCTCTCAGTTTTCCCCTCAGACTGGGGCTGATTGATCCCATTTATTTCATGAATGTTTGTTAAATGCCTACTGCGTGCCATGCGTGGAATGAGAGACTCTGAAGATATAAATATCGTGGGACACGGTCCCTGCTCCTGGGATGCTGCCGGTCAAGGAGGTAGACATTTTTGGTCACGCTGCTATGCCAAAAGCATAAATAAATACATAAATCCAAGGTCAAAGAGTGTGGATCAGCTGCTTCGAGAAGGGCCAGGGAGTTTTGAAAGCACGTTTGTGGAGGCACAGACTGGGTTAAC
>NW_011479180.1:14512-15598 GCF_000754665.1 Bison bison bison | reverse complement strand
ATTCAAAAATTTTGCAAGCCAGTGGTTAAAGCCCTTGGTAGCTTGAAATCAGGATCAATATTTACACCCTGTTAATCAGCAAAGTCTATAGTTCAAAGCTCCTCCCTAACCCCAGCTGGCTCACTGCACACCACAGGAACCTGTGGAGGAAAGGCAAAACATGACCTTTACCCTCTTGGGGTTTTTGGCTGGGCCTGAGAATTTAATTAACATAAAACAGATCGACAGGAAAAAAAGCACACATATTGATTGAATGTGTTTTACAGTGACAGGGCAGGGGAGAGCCCTCGTAAGGAAATGAGCACCAAAGAGGTGGCAGAACCTGAATGCTTTTCCAACAGATTGGACAAAGAGGGGTGATTGTGGAGAAGTAACTGAAATATATAGAAAGAAGGCTCTTAAAAGGTGGGCCTTGACTCCCAGGTGAAGAATGTTTCTTTTCTCCTGGGACAGGGAAGGCATCTTTCACTTGGGAGTGTTATCTCTTGTTTTCAGAATGAAAAAAAGAGAGATTAGAATGCCCTTCATGCATCTGCTGTTTTTCAAGTGCCTTTAGCTCAAAATAATCCTTATGCCAAAGCAGCATGTTTTGAGGTGCCATATTCTGCTGCTGTTATGAAGATGAATGAAATAACAAAACTGTGGTATCTGACGCATAGTAGAGGTTCAACATGGGGTGACTCTAAGTATTTCATGTAGAATATATTAATCATATACATCCTGCACTTTCACAGTCATAGTCTTATTCAGTCCTCATAGCAGCTAGGAGGTAGTTTATTTTTAGTTCTGTAAATGAAGTTTTTTTTATACCTACGAATGAAGAAGAGCCAGGATCAAATTCAGTTTCCCTTGCCTCCAAGTGGAGTGTTCTTTCCACCAGACCCAAACTGCCTCTGGATGGATGGTGTTGCTCTGCAAACAAGTATCATTGCTGTGGATTTAGCTGTTTTGTAACCACTTTTGTTGTTTTTTGTTATTGATTCACTGGATGAAAGAAAGCAGGATAAGTACCCAGGTGGAAGAAGACAGCCCTGGGCCACACAGCTGGTGGAAGGCTCCCTGAGCCAAGCTGGAGGTGAATGCCAC
>NW_011479180.1:11838-12624 GCF_000754665.1 Bison bison bison | reverse complement strand
ATTGGAGTATAAATGCTTTACAATGTTGTGTTAGTTTCTGCTGTACAA
Organism: Bison bison bison; assembly: GCF_000754665.1. Taxonomy (NCBI): domain Eukaryota; kingdom Metazoa; phylum Chordata; class Mammalia; order Artiodactyla; family Bovidae; genus Bison; species Bison bison. Next base: position 12,576 of record NW_011479180.1, on the reverse strand, counting down.
CAAAGTGTACCAGCTATATTATGTATGCATATATCCCGTCCCTCTTGAGCCTCCCTCCTTCCAAAATTATTATACTACTTACTGTAGACCTACAGCTAGACATGGATATTTTATGTTCATGGCTCCTATACAGCTGTGAAACCATATACATTTACAAGTCAAATACAAACAAAACTACCAAACAAAACTCAAATGAGCAACACTGATTTAACGTGAGGGAAGATGTTTTGCTGAAATGAAGTGACTGCTTGCAAAGGAGCATGGTACTGCTGGCAGTTTTTGGTTTCAGCACTGTACGCAGTTGGCTAGCACAATTCTCTCGCCATTTTTATCTAAAAATTCTCCAGGATCATGAGGTGTGATGTGACTTTACTTGGTCTTTGCTTGGCAAGAGTTCACTGTTAATGATAGGGTGTCAAGGTGAGCAGCAGAAACACAGATAGAAGTGGTTGTACTCACAATTGTGGCTGGGATTTGGTTACAAGGTGATTACCTAGCTCAGTGGCCATCAGCCCTGGCTTTACTTTGGAATGTACATTAAGAAATAAATTAAGATTCTCTCAGGGTGGGGCATTAGTATTTCTTAAAAGCTTTCTAGGTGATTGTCATGTGCAGCCAGTATTGAGAACTACTGATTTCGAGAATCCAGAAAATGCTTATACACTTGGCCCTCCCTTATCTGTGAGTTCTGCATCATTGGATTCAAGTAATAGTGAATGGAAAATATTTGGAAAAAAA
>NW_011479180.1:11282-11738 GCF_000754665.1 Bison bison bison | reverse complement strand
CAGCTTGATGGACGTGAGTCTGAGTGAATCCGGGAGTTGGTGATGGACAGGGAGGCCTGGCGTGCTGCGATTCATGGGGTCGCAAAGAGTCGGACACGACTGAGCGACTGATCTGACCTGATCTGATCTGAAATAACAAGAATCAAGCATGTATCCTGCTTTCTCTGGGTGAATTGTACTTCATGGCAACAAAACACAAGAGAGGAGAAAGTTCTTTTCATAGAAGTATTTTAGCTAAGGAATGAAGAACGAATGATAAGAGTACCGCATTTTGAAATTCCTAGTGAATTTCGGTATTGACATCGGTATTGACTGCTAGCATCACAAAAAGAGATAATCAAATGTTATATGCCTCTTGATGGAAAAAAAAGCATATTATCTATGAAATTTTTTTGCTGTAAATCAAGCCTAAATCTGATCACATTGGAGCTCGGTGGGTAGAGTCTTCCCTCTGAT
>NW_011479180.1:3733-11182 GCF_000754665.1 Bison bison bison | reverse complement strand
TAGTTGTGTGGCCTTAGGCAACTTAACCTCTCTGAGGGTTAGTTTCTCATTATAAAAAGAAACTAATAATAGTATCTACCTCACAGGATGTTCGTGAGAATTAGATGACATCATGACTGTACAAAGCGTCAAGTGGAATGCCTGGTTCCTGGTGAGTACTTACTAACGTTAGCTCCTATGAACTATTACGTTGATAACCATGTGGAAGCTACTAAAAATATTTGCTGGGTTGATGTGAGCCCCAAGAAAGAGAAGTGACAGGGGCAAGAGGGTGCTGGGAGAACCTTTCAAGGAAGGGCAGTTAGTGGCCTTTGATAGAAGAGGAAACCAAGGCAATGATGGCAAGGATGGGGGTAGGGGTGGAGTGGGCTCCATAAGGGTGTGGGCCTGTGAGCCTGGGTTGTGGGTGATGGCTGACTAGGTTGAAACCTGGACCAGCAGCACAAAGAAAAGGGATGAGAATAAAACAGAGTCACCCTGACATGACCATCCTCAGAAAGACATGATGAAGCAGGGAGACAAAGATGAGGCCAGTCAGGTAAACAGAATCTTGGGAGCAGACATGGCCACCTGCAGATTCTGAACAGGAGGGTGGGCCTCCCAGGGCCTGGCCGGCACCCTCAGTTGCTGCTGAGCAGCCTCTTGCTTCAAGGAGCAGAGATGTGTCATCATTCTAGGCCCTGCTGGGGACTCACAGTACTGTGTTGAGTGGGTATGAGATCTTAGATTTCTTCCAAACCATTGGTTGTGCATTTCTGTGAAAAAGACTCCATTTTCTTTCCCTAGAAAGGCTGCCTGGTGAAATCTACACAGCTGATGACTTTGGGCTCTGGTTTGGACCATGACAGACCATCCCTCTACTATTGACCCTATAATCAGGTTGGTGGCTGGATGTCTCCTGAGCCTATGTGTGGACAGACCCAGCCACTTCCTGTTTTAGCTGTATCAAGAATTACGATTTTATTAAGGGAGATAATAAACTTAGCAAATAAGAGTTATTTTCCTAAACTACGCAGAGAAAACCAGAAAATATTCTTACGTAAGAACTGGCAAGTTCTTAGGCCTGAAATACTATTCTTCCCAAATGATGTTAGGCATAACATATTAGTAAAATAGTAATTTTAAAGTTATCTTTACAGAAGTCTTGTTTACCTGGAGTCTCTCCCCAACCCCTGCCACTTTTTCACGTTTTTGTTTTTTATTCCCTTTGATTTCCCTGGAACGTGCTTTCTTACTTGCCTGGTGATTTCAAGTTTTGCAGATTTGTTTTTAGTTCAGTTTTTAAACAGGTGTCTTTGTAAGGAGAGTTGAACAGTCAGTGGGCTGATGCTGTGGTGTTTCAGTTTCTAAGTTTTAAACTTATGGGACTTCTTTAAAGTGGACACAAAAACTTCATAAAAGCTTTCATGTTGACAACACTGGGCCTTTAGGGCTAAGCTCTAAGAAGGATGAGAAAACAAAGAGTTACATTGTAACTCCCTTGGTTAATCTAATTTATTCACATATTTAACCACAGTCAGCATGTAGTTGTTTTCCTCAAAGAGGCCCACTTTCCAAAACACAATTTTCAAAATGTCTTCTCTCCCCACAAAGCTCCTTGTGTTTCATTAACCCTTTTTGTGTTTGCCAGCGTTTCTCTCCTATAGTTATTTGCCAGCTTAGCAGGACCCTGGTTGAAAATTGACTAACCCTGTTTTCATGACATACTCTCTAAGCTACCAATTAATCCCAAGGCTCTCCTGTTAAATACAGTACAGGACCCTACTTGTGTATATGGCTGCCTTCTAATTTAGGAAGCCACAAAAGACTGAAACCAAGGGATGCAAGCCAAAATCCTCCTTTGAGTGAGAAGCCCAGTATTTATTTCCTGGAGAACACAGAAAGAAGATACTGAGTACTGCTTTTCAGTTATCTGATGAATTCTTTTGGAAAAGATTCATCTTGGAAATCAGTACAGTGATTATTAACTAACATGTTCATTATTGTGGGAAATTAGTGGCTTTAGGAATTTAGGTCAGTGTCATGAGTAATAAAAAGGAGTTCACCTATCTATCTGTCTTCTCCTCAGCCCTCTTTGGGAGTTAATTTTCAGTTCTGGAGAAAGGTCTTAGCTACTTCTTCCCCCATCCCCAGTGGCTTTAACCACCCCTGCGGTTTCTCTGCATAAATGTCCATGGTGTTAACACAGTTCGAGAAACTTGTCCTCCAAATAGGATGGTGATTTCCCTGACTGGTACCTGTGTCCAACTCCAGCCTTTTAGTTTACCATGTTCCTGTAAAAATGTGGAATTTTTATTCTTGCCTGACTAGCAAAGTGATCTACTTTCCCTTCAGCCTAGTGGTTTGTGTGGGATGAGGTTGTTGTGAGCAAGATGTTTTTCCTCCCAATTTCCAGTATTTCAGAATCCCATTCCCACCTCTTTTACTGGTGTAAAAAATGGGCTTTTTTTTGCTGTGGGGCCTCAGTTTCTAAGCTCTTGAAAATTCTGTTGGGTTAAGTGTACAGTGTCATCAATAGAAAGTCATATTTTATATGTTGCTACATATAAAACCTTGGGATTCAACTGGCTTCTTTCTAGACATTGGGAATACAGGCACAACACAGCTCCTGACCATCAGACACTTTAGACTGGATTAAAAACTCTTTTTAAAAAATTGTAAAATTATCATGTTTCTTGGGCATTTTTATTTTGCACTCAACAGCAAGAAAAATGACTAAGAAATAAAAGATCAGTAACAATGCTTACACCAGATAATTAAATCAAAGGGTACTTTATTAAAAAAAGAATCAAAACAGAAACTCTAAGTACCAGTGTGTACATTGTACACATTTAAATGACTCACAAGAATGAAGTTTTTTTCATAGACATTATCATACCACCTGTTGTTTATCAAAAGATGTTAAAAGAGAAATCTGTGTCCAACCTGTATACAAGATTGCCATCTTAAACAGACCTTATTTCAAACATGCAACAACGCCACTGGTAATAAAGCTTTGGAATGGGTGCTCATTCTATTATTTCACTACAAAGAGGAGAGAAAGCAAGATAAGTTGAGAAGTTATTCTAAAATAGAATGGAAGCTGTCATTTTCTACACCAGCACTCCTCACTCCTCTGCTGCCATTTTTAGCAAGTACTCCTTGTCGATCTTGAAGAGTCTCCATCCCTCTTCGCTGGATAGATCAGAGGCACCTCTTCTTTTGTAGAAGTTGATAGATGGTTCATTCCACTCTGCCACCAAGAAGTGCATGCTGCTGCAGCGACACTTCATTGCAACCTGTTACACGGGAAAGGAAAATGAACTCAGTGACGGTGCACCTGCTTTCCAAGACCCAATTTCAATTCAGTCCTTCAAATAACCCAGTAATCCTTGCAAATTTGGAAACCAAACACCAAGACATACCTGGCTTAGCTTCTTCAGAATTTCTGAGCCTATGCCAAAGCCTAAAAGAACGAGAAGTACCATTTTAAAAAGTCATTTTAAGGACTTCAAGCCCCGATTTCTCTTTAGAGCAGCCCCCCTGAACTCAACCATACCTCTATAATCGCTCATCACAAAGAAGTCCTCAAGATACAACAGTTTGCCGATCCATGGATCATAGGTAAAATAGTACATGGCAAAACCAACAATGCTGTGTCCTGTAATAAGAGTATCACATGAGTTACGGATGAAAAAGAATCTGTCAAGGTTGTAGGTGCAAAATCAGAAGCCTATCATAAGTTTAAAAAATATACATGCATGTATTATAAAAATAAGTAGCCATTGGACCGGACTATCTTCTGATTTTTAGGCTAGTGCAATCCAGATCACTGTTGGATGATCTCACTGTTCTTAGAACATGTTTTCACAAAAAGCACACGTTAGAGCTAGCTGAAGCCAGGCTAAAACCATGGACTGGCCACTTGGCAATCTGTTGCATCTCACACTCAGGATTGAGAATGCTTTCATTACTTGCCAGAGTGAAAGTGCTATGGTCTTAAACTAAACACACACATTATTCACATCCTATTGGTATGTTGACTTGGGAATAAGTCAGGTTTACACGGCAGTTCAGAATAGTAAGTATTTGTAGTTTAGAAACCCTGCTTCCTTAAGGTCAGGACATAAGGCCGAAACAGTAAGGTTTAATTTCAGAACTTGCCTTCCAATTCACACATTTTCAATTTGCTTTCCCCAGTGTTTAAGTCGGAAGAAACAGAGGTACTCAGGTATGATGTAACATCCACATACCTCTGGAAAGTACCTCATCCCTTATGTATTTTGCTCATTTTTTTTTCTAGCAGGAGGAAATGACCTCAGAACAAAAAAAAACCTTAATCACCCCCCAACCAGGCCCATCAACTTCCCCCTTTGGCTTTGTCTTTTGGCCATTCAACAATGACCAGGAAGAAAAACAACAACAACAAAGAAAAAAACAAAGAAAAATAAAAGGAAAAAAGCATCCGACTTCTTCTTAATAGGTGTCTGTAATTCCAATTGGAAGCAAAAGTTTCAAATTAAACTTTCTAGCCATCTTATAGTCCTTCCCAAACAGGAAGCGAGTACATTGGAGCTTCTGATCTACCGTGTTTTAAGTGTGTGATAATAGGGCCTTACCTCATTTATCATGATCATCTACTTTATTGTGTAAAGGATCTTTTAGTTACCTCCCCGCCCATCCATGTACACGGAAGGGCCATGTACATGGCGAAGCTAGAGACTGTAACCTGAAGATTGGGACAAATTAAAGAAAAAAATGTAATTTAACACAGATACAAAAAAGGTTACGTTAGGGTCAAACAAGAACCATTTATGAAACTGAATTTACAACAAATGACTTTATACCAAACTTTTCCGGGTCTCCACCGCATTCTGATACTTACATAAACAGCTCAAACTCTTCCGGGTCTCCACAGCACTGATACTTAAAGAGCTCTTTTAACCCGCCCTATTATTAAGTGCAGCACATCTATTTTTTTTTTTTCAGTACTTTGAACACTGGCTGGCTATTATTTCTGGCCAATTTCTCAGTTAAGTAACTTCAGCCTGTGTTGTCAGTGCTTCTACAGAGCGGACTCTACGTCTTACACAACACTCGGTCTCTTCGGCTTCTAGAAGGGCAGGGCGATTACCTTCCGGAGTCAGGTGCTCCTTGGGCACTTCTGCAACTAAGCAGTGGTAGAAGGGGTGCTCTCCGAAACCGTCTTCCAGCAGATCTGCAAGAAGGGGAAGCAGAGACAGTGTTGGAGTCAGTGAAGGTCGTCCCCCAGACGCTCCCTCCCCCCCCCCTGCCACTGATGCGTTACCTTTTTCAGTTAACATTACTTGCTCTTCCATGTATTCGTATTTAGCCAATTCCTGGGTTGAGGCACATAAGAAAAAGGAAGAGAAGCAGAACATTAAGCGAGGCCCCGGCCCGGACAGCTCGGGGGAAGGGGGTGGGCGGGGCGGGGATTCGTTTCGAGTTTCGCCCGGAGCAGCGCCGCCTGGCCGGGGCTGTGGGTAGGCGGCCGGAGAAAAGGGAGCTGCGGGGTACAAGGACCCCAACTCCGCCTCGGGAGGAGCCCGAGCTTCCCGCTACCTTGATCAGCCGCAGGATGTCACTGCAGTCGGCAGCGGTGGCCGGGCGGATCACGAATTTAGCCATTTTCGTCTTTTGCTTTTCTTCCCTTTGCGGACCAGGCCCCTGTACTTGAACAGTAGGAGGAGGTGGTTCCTCATTCGTCTCCCCGGAGCGTCCTCTTCCCAGTCAGGATGGCACCATGACCCGGCGAACCTCTGCGAACAACGTAAGACAAGCAGCTCACTGCAACTGGAGCCGCGCGCGCTCCTGCCGTCGGGCTCTCTGCCTTTTAGCTTGAAGAAGCCCCGCCCCGGGACGTGAGGCGGAGGCGCCTCGACCAATGAGGTCGCGACCGCCCCCTCTTCCGGGCACCTCCCTCTTTTCCGGGCCCCTGTGTGAACCTGGCCGGCGCGGGCGGGGTGCGGCGGCGAGGCGCTAGGCTGAGCTCTCTAGTGGCGCCCTCTCGTGGCACATGGTAGAGGCTTCCCTAAAGTCCAACCTCCCAGCCTAGGCGTCCCCGAAGTGACCTTTGCAAAAGGAAGAGAGAGGTTCCCCTTTGGGCCCTGGACCAATGACTTGACAGTTTCTTCTTTGGAGACACCTGGCTTTGAGCAGTGAGGGGATGAGAGGTTTAGAGTAGCGGCTCCCATAGGGTGGTCTGGGGGCCCGTGTGGGTCCCAAGATCATTTCAGAACTAGCTTCATAGTAATAGGGTTTCATTTGCCTTTCTTAGTTTCGCTGGAATTTTCCAGAGAACTGATGTATGATGACGTCATTGCTCTCATGACTGAAGGAATGTGTGCTTGCATGTTGTGTTTTCTAGAATTTCCCAAGGTAAGCTATTTGGCTTCCTCAATAATTCTTTCCCCCTCTGCTGGTAATTTTTAGAGTTAACAGAATATTTTCTTTCTTACTTTTTTCATTTTTATTTTTTTCTTAAAATCTCTGGCTTTCCTATGGAAACACTTGTGCCTGAGGTACACTCCTTCTGACTTGCATTTAGTGAGGGTCCGCTCATAGAACATTTTCTGTTTTGCTTGTCTAAATATGTCTTTCAGTTATCCTAAAGTTCTTGGAGGATTTATTTCACTGTGAACGAATTTGAGGTTGGAAGTTCCTTTCTCTCAGCATATTGATGACATCTATCTTCTGGCTTCCATTGCTGTTTAAAGTTGTTGCATTCCCTCCTTGCTCATTCCCTGCGCTTCTTCTCCCCTCCTTTAAAACTTTTTATTTTGAAGTAATTACAAATTTACAGGATGTGTGATGACATCCTTGCTTTGGTGACTAAAGGAAGGTGTGTTTGTATGTTCTCATGTTTTCTAGACTTTTCAAAGTTCAGCTTTTAGAATTTCTCAATGATTTTTAAATTTCCTGAGAGGAAAATGTTTGAGAACAGTTGGATTAGTTTATAGCTCTTCCTGGGTTATACCCAACTGGAGCAAGTACTCCATCCTTTTGCAGATACAGGTTTTTATTTACAAACCACCTTCCCAGACAGGCCTTCTGAGGGCCCTGCTTTGTCTGCCTAGCCTGGGTTCCTGACTGAGTCAGAGCGAAAGCATAAAAGGAGCCTGCAATGTTTTCAGTCTGTAGGTTGGATTATCACCAAATGACCCCCTCCCCCAACATTCAACATAACTCTCTGCCTCTGCTCAAAATATCCTGTAGGTAGAAAAGAAAGCAAAAGTAACTCCCCTTCCCACCCTCTGCGGATATCATGCGTAGTGAGTCATTGTGAGAGTTTATGGAATGTGTTTCTCAAACATCTTTAAAAATAGCATTGATTCTCATCTGCCTAAGCCACGTTAGGTAGTGTTTCCTGACACCATTGCACTTGGGATGACCGTACATAAGCCCTTCCTTCCTCTGTTTTTGTGTTGTGGGAAGACCCAGGAGAGCTTG
>NW_011479180.1:1795-2228 GCF_000754665.1 Bison bison bison | reverse complement strand
TCATAGTTTTTTTTTTCTGTTTATAAAAATAATGCATATTGATTAGGAAAATTGGAGAAATACAGAAATAGAAAAAGTTAATAATAATTCCAATTAGTAGGCTGACTTCCTTCTAGTCTTTTCTATGTACATACACAGGTAGGGCTGATACTAAGTTGGTATGGACAGTGTAGTGAATTAAAATGGCCACAAATTCATTGAAGCTCCTCCCATCAAGAGATGGAGTCTGTTTCCCCACTCCTTGAATTTGGACTGGCTTTGTGACTTGCCTTGACCAATAAAATACAGTAAAAGTGGTAGTGTACAACTTCTAAGCAAGACCTCAAGAGATCATAAAGCTTCTGCTCACGTTCTCTTGGATTGCTGCTGCTGCCATATGAGGAAGCTTGAGCTAGCCTCCTTGAGGATGAAAGATTTCATGCATATGTAAGGC
>NW_011479180.1:0-1695 GCF_000754665.1 Bison bison bison | reverse complement strand
CTGGCTTTCATTCTGATTGGTTGCAGCGTCCATTCTGACTGGTCTGTGCTTGCTTGTATTCGCTTAAAAATATTTTAAAAATAACCTGTGTGTGTTATGCCTATGTAATAAAAAGTTGGAATCATGTATCTATAATGCCTCTCCTGCTGAATAGTGTAGTAGCTTCCTATCTACTGGGCTTCCCTGGTGGCTCAGACAGTAAAAGTGTCTGCCTGCAATGCGGGAGACCTGGGTTCAATCCCTGGGTCGGGAAGATCCCTTGGAGAAGGAAATGGCAACCCACTCCAGTACTCTTGCCTGGAAAATTCCGTGGATTGAGGAGCCTGGTTGGCTGCAGTCCATGGGGTCACAGAGTTGAACAGCGACTTCACTTTCACTTTCTTATCTACTACAGCTTTGTCCTCACACACTCCCCACCTATGTGATTACGTCACTACGTAACCTTGTTAAGTCACTGTTTCTTCATCTGTAATGAGGAAATATTAATAGTATCCTTCATATGGTAATTGTTGTAAGGATTAAGCAAAGTAATACATATAAAGTACCTAGTGGGAATTCCCTGGTGGTCCAGTGGTTAGGACTCTGCATTCTCACTGCCAAGGGCCTGGTGTTCAGTCCTTGGTTGGGGGACTAAGATTCCACAAATAGTGTGGTATGCGCACCCACCCCCCCCACAAAAAAAGAAGTACCCAGCATCGTACCTGGTATAATTGTTAGCATTATTACTATTAATAGTATAAAGTATTTTTCCATGCCAGTGAGTGTATTTAAATTAAATATATATAATGACTCCTTAGAGTTGCATTGTGTGCAATTTATTATACCATTCTATTGTTGAAGACTCAGGTGTTTTTCCAGTGATAAATAATATTTTGATAAACATCTTTTTATCCAAGTTTTAGCCCAGCTTTCTGATTGTTTTCTTATGTAGGTTCCTAAAAGTGAAATTGCTAGGTAAGCAGAGATGTAATTTTGTTGGTCTGGAGCCAGAGAAACACTCTAAAACTTCAGGTCCTCAGTACCTGAAAGTGTAATTTGAGATGACTCTTTAGATGTGCTCATTCTAGCTTGAATTATCTAAATTTTGGTAACATGTCTGTGTTCCACAGGTTGTAATAGATCTTTCTCAGAGGGTGTTTTTCTTTCTACATAACACAGGTGGGTGATAACCTGTGAGAATGATCAATGAATAAATACAACCAGCTCCAAGAAAGCATCTTGTTTGGGGCCAGAATTTTCTTTCTTTTCAAATTTATTTTTTATTGATATGTAGTTGAATTACTGGCCAAGATACCTTCGTTTCTTTTCTTTACCTTACCTTTCATTTTGAGAAACTACAATTTAGGACATGGAAAGCTCTTCATCTTTGGGAGTAAACCATGAAAAGTGTAAGACTTCTCTTTGTAAATGTAAAGTATATGACTTCAGGCCGCAGTTGAAAGAGCCTGGTCAGTAATAAGCGAAGTATTAACCAGGCCTCTTGTTTGCAAGTGAAGTTACCCCATTCTAACTGGCTTAGGCAGAAGGAGAATTCTCTGCCCATTGCAAGAAGCACAGGTATGACAGGAACCAGGACCTTGTGGTACCACCTGAAATGTATATTGAGTGAGAGAGAAGATCACAGCTTGTGATGGGCGGATATTTGTTTCCCAGAACAGCATTTCCTGCTTTTGAAAAATTATTTCCCCTTACTCC
>NW_011479179.1:10154-11086 GCF_000754665.1 Bison bison bison | reverse complement strand
ACACATTCTTTTCAAGTGCACATGGAACATTCTCCAGGATTGATCACATGCTGGGCCACGAGGTGAGCCTTGGTAAATTTAAGAAAATTGAAATCATATCAAGCAACTTTTCTGATCATAATGCTATGAGATTAAAAATCAGCTACAAAGAAAAAAACTATAAAAAACACAATCACATTGAGGATAAACAATATACTATTAAACAACCAATGGATCACTGAAGAAACCAAAGAGAAAATTAAAAAATACTTGGAGACAAATGAAAATGAAAACACGGCAGTCCAAAACCTATAGGACACACCAAAAGCAGGTCTAAGAGGGAAGTTTATAGCAATACAATATTACCTCAGGAAACAAGAAAAAAAAATCACAAAAAATAACCTAACCATATACCTAAAGCAACCAGAGAAAGAGCAACAAACATAACCCGAAGTTAGTAGATGGAAAGAAATCATACAGATCAGAGAAGAAATAAATGAAATATAAGTAAAGAAAACAATATAAAAGATCGATGAAACTAAAAGCTGGTTCTTTGAAAATAAAAAACTGATAACCCATTAGCCAGCTTCATCATAAAAAAAGAGGGCTCAAAACAGTAAAATTAGAAATTAAAGTTACAATGAATACCACAGAAATACAAAGGATCATAAAGAGACTATTACAAGCAACTATATGCCAATAAAATGGACAACCTGGAAGAAATGATCAAATTCTTAGAAAGGGACAATTTCCCAAGACTGAACCAAAAAGAAACAGAAAAAAAATGAACAAACCAATCACAAGTAATAAAATTGAAACTGTGATTAAAAACTCTCAACAAGCAAACATCCAGGACCAGATGGCTTCACAAGAAAATTCTATCAAACATTTAGAGAAGAGTTAACACTTATCCTTTTGAAACTTTTCCAATGCACAGGTAAGAATACTCACAA
>NW_011479179.1:6021-6813 GCF_000754665.1 Bison bison bison | reverse complement strand
CATTTTTTTTTCTTTTTTAAATTTTATTTTATTTTTAAACTTTACAATATTGTATTAGCAAAGCAATCTTGAGAAAGAAAAATGGAGCTAGAGGAATCAGCCTCCCTGACTTCAGACTATACTACAAGGTTACAGTCATCAAGAGTATGATATTGGCACAAAAACAGAAATATAGATAAATAAGAAAGCCTAGAAATAAACCCACACATATACGGCCAATTAATTTATGACAAAGGAGTAAATAGCGCTGGGAAAACATGTAAAAATGAAATTAGAATATTCTTTAACACCATACACAGAAATAAACTCAAAATGAATTAAAGACCTAAATGTAAGGCCAGATACTATAAAGCTCTTAAGAGGATAACATAGGCAGAACATTCTTTGACATAAATTGCAGCGATATCTTTTCCAAGCCATCTCCTAGAGTGATGGAAATAAAATAAAAAATAAACAGATGGGACCTAAGTAAACTCAAACGTTTTTGCACAGAGAAAGAAACCATAAACAAGATGAAAAAACCTATAGAATGGGAGAAATATTTGCAAACAATGCAACTGACAAAGGATTAATCTCGAAAATTTATAAACAGCTCAGTATCAGGGGAAAAAAAGGGAAAGAAACCAAGCACCCAATCAAAAATGAGCAGAAGATCTAAACAGACATTTCTCCAAAGAAGGCATACAGATGGCCAACAAACACATGAAAAAATGCTCAACATTCCTCAATTATTAGAGAAATGTCAAATCAAAAACTACAGTGAGGTGTCACGTCACACCAGTTAGAATAGCT
>NW_011479179.1:4474-5921 GCF_000754665.1 Bison bison bison | reverse complement strand
GGGGTGTAGCCCACCAGGTTCCTCTGTCCATGGAATTCTCCAGGCAAGAATACTTGAGTGGGTAGCCATTCCCTTCTCCAAGGGATGCTCTGAACCCAGGGATTGAACCTGGGTCTCCCACATGGCAGGCAGATTCTTTACCATCTAAGCCACCAGGGAAGTCCCATATTTACCATATGTCCCAGCAATCCCACTACCGGACATGTACCCTGAGAAAATCATAATTCAAAAGCACGCATGTACCTCAGTGTTCACTGCAGCACTATTTACAGCAGCTAGGACATGGAAGCAACTTAAATGCCCATCACCAGATAACTGGATTAAGAAGATGGAGTATATATATACAAAGGAATCTTAGCATAAAAAGGAATGAAAGTGAGTCATTCATAGTGATGTGGATGAACCTAGAGTCTGTCATACAGAGTGAAGTTTGAAAGAGAAAAACATCATATATTAATGCATATAGATATGGAATCTAGAAAAATGGCACTGATGCACCTCTTTGCAGGGGAAGAATAGAGAGGCAGATGTAGTTAACAGACTTGTGGACACGGGATCAGGGAAGGAGAGGGTGGGATGAACTGAGTGAGTATCACTGACATATGTACACTACCATGTGTGAAATAAACAGTTAATGGGAAGCTGCTATACAGCACAGGGAGCTCAGCTCAGTGCTCTGTGATGGTCTAGAAGGGAGGGATGGGGCCTCATGAGGGAGAGGATATATATATACTTAGAGCTGATCTACAGTGCTGTACAGCAGAAACTAACACAACATTGTAAAGCAATTATACTCCAATTTAAAAATAAAATTAAAAACTGCATATTTTAGTTTCTAAGTATGTGAGTCTTTTTGTGACTATTCTTATTGTTAATTTGAAGTTAAGTGACTTAATGATCAGAGAGGTTTTTTTGCTTGTTTTATATAATGTTGGGGTGAAATGCTCAAGACTTCTTTTGGCTTTAAATATTCAGCATGCTTTGGAAATAATTTATAATAATGTTTAAAACTTGGTCAAAATATTTATCTGGGTCCATGGAGGGTTCTAGATGCATATTTTAGATCAAGCTTTACATTTTGATTCAAATATTTTATGTGTTGGTTCATTTTATTATCTTCAGGTATCAGTTTCTTAGAGTCCTGTTAAATATCCTGATACGGTGGTAGATTTTACTCCATATTCTATTAAGATTTTCTGTATGTTTTTATTTAAGAGAAGGGGGATATTAGCTCAATGTCACAATACTGAAGCTGAAATAGATCATTTATTCCTTCAAGAACTACAGAAATGAAAACCTTATTAAGCCCATAGAAATCATGAATTCTATTAGGTAAATAGGTAGAACTTAGCATTTGATCCTGAACCTTGATTGTTACAGTGAGAAAGGATCTTAGAGATGATGAGGTTTCTAGTTATATGTTAACTGCTATGGGCTGAATTATTGC
>NW_011479179.1:0-1006 GCF_000754665.1 Bison bison bison | reverse complement strand
TCAAACTACAGCTTCATACACGGTATTGTTGGTAGTTATGTCATTTTGGTACTTCAGTTGTTAAACCCATTAAATAGAATTTAAGATGGATTTGCCTTTTAATATAACATGAGGATGGGCAAATGTAAAGTATTTCTATTTTAATTTGTTTTTATTTTTTAAAAAATTTATTAGGGTACAATTGATATACAAAGTGTTAGTTTAAGGTGTACAGCAAACCAAATCTGTAATACAAATACATAAATCCACTCTTTTTTAGATTCTTTTCCCATGTAGGACATACAGAGTATTGAGTAGAGTTTCCCATGCTATACAGTAGGTCCTTATTAGTTATCTATTTTATATATGGTAGTGTATACATGTCAATCCCAATCTCCCAATTTATCCCTACCACCCTTATCCCTCAGTAGCCATAAGTTTATTTTCTACATCTATAACTCTATTTCAGTTTTCATGTATAGCCCTTTTTTGGATTATACATATAAGCAATATCATATGTCTTTCTCTGACTGACTTCACTCAATGCGAGGCTCTCTAGGTTCATGTGTGTTCTATTTTGATCTGTTTATCACATGCCAGAGTAAAGATTGCCTAGCACTTTTTTACATATGCTACTAATGTACATGGTTAAACAAGAGGGAGAAATAATTCATATAAGTCTAAACAGTGTTTTATTAAAGGAACCTTAGTAGTCTTCCATTATTATTTACTGAACTTGCCTTTTCTAGATATAGATGACCATAGGGCCATACTGCAGAGAAGGCAATGGCACCCCACTCCAGTACTCTTGCCTGGAACATCCCATGGACAGAGGAGCCTAGTAGGCTGCAGTCAATGGGGTCGCTAGGAGTTGGACATGACTGAGCGACTTCCCTTTCGCTTTCCACTTTCATGCATTGGAGAAGGAAATGGCAACCCACTCCAGTGTTCTTGCCTGGAGAATCCCAGGGACGGATGGAGGAGCCTGGTGGGCTGCCGTCTATGGGGTCTCACAGAGTCAGACCTG
>NW_011479178.1:18792-20134 GCF_000754665.1 Bison bison bison | reverse complement strand
CATAAATTCACTCATAAAATAATTAATAACTACAGCCACTCCTGTAGGCATTAGAGATATAACAGGGAAGAACCCAGAGAGGCCCTGATCTGATGGGACTTCACAGTTAGTAAAAGAGACTGAAAATAAACAAGTAAATATATATATATAAGGTAATTTCAGAAAGTGCCATGTGCCTTAAAGTTAATAAAATAGATATCTGGTAGACCTCTATGCCAAGCATTGTTTTAAGTGGCTTAATCTACTTAGCCTACTTAATCCTTACAATAATCTCATAAATTTGGCACTTATCACATGTTATAGATGAAGAAACTGAGGTTCAAAAAGATTAAGTAATTTACATACTTGGGGAAGAAACTTGATTGTGTGTCTGTTTCTTCCCCTGTAAAATGGGAATAATAATAATAACTATAACTACACCATAGAGTTGTTTTTCTGATGTAGGGACTTTATGTATATAAAGGAATCAGAACAATGCCCAGTACATACTAAGTGATAGCTACCATTACATGTTACCGATGAAGAAACCAAGTTTCAGAAAGGTTAAGTATGTTACACATGAAGAAGTGAAAAATGGCAGCTGTTCAACGAATATTTGCTACCTGAAGGGCAGGACTGAGGTCCTTACACAGCTTCTGCTCCCTGCCAAAGCCCATGTCCTTGGTAGCACTGCATCTCTGTGCACAGTCAATCAGGAGTTAACTGTGGGCTAAAAATACATTTTATTTCAGCTCTATTCTCCACGCCTAGAGATACCCAGCAAACCGTACTGAAGAATTAGGACATGTGCAGTGTTAAACTGTGGCACAAAATCACAAGGAAACAACTAGAGGAGGGAAGGGCATTCAGTAACATGAGAAAAAAGTGAGAAATAAGCAATATGTCTCTGTTTTTCTCATCGAATTACTTGCAGTATCTCATGACTGTATTACCATTTCTTCAGATTTTATCTAAAGAGGAAAATAATAACGCATATGTAAGCAGGGCTTGATGAGCTTAAAGTAGACTGAAAGGACCTAATTAACAGTCTCAGTCCCAGGAAGAAGATCTTGCAGGGTTTGTCCAGGCCTAAGTTTCCCAATTCTCTACAATCAAGGATTCTGATAGATAAAATCTGAACCAATATGAATCGACCTGAACTCGAAGTCAGGCTAGAGGTAAGCTCTCAGACAATGCGTACTAGCCTGCTCCGACTTCTCAGAACTAGCTGGGGGTGACACAACAGCCCTGTGTGAATTACCAAGCTCCCCAGCACTGTCAGATCTGTAGCACACGAGACAGAAGGCGAAATTCAGGGCCTTAATTCTAGCTTGTCACATCGAAGAGTCCACAGCCCAAGTAT
>NW_011479178.1:17013-18403 GCF_000754665.1 Bison bison bison | reverse complement strand
ATCTCCAGGGGATCTCCCAGACCCAGGAATTGAACCCAGGTCTCCGGCATTGCAGGCAGATTCTTTACCAGCTGAGCTACCTGAGAAGCCCAGGCATATTCCTATCCTGAAAACATTCATTTAACAACCATCTAAGAACCAAGGAGCTTTCAGCAATTTGAAAGCTGTCTTGCTTTTGAAAAGCATTGCCTCCAAGGAAAGAAACAGGTGTCCTTACTTCATGGCATTCTGGGAATTAGGGCAGCCTTTTCTTTAAAAAGAAAAGACTCCCCTGCTGCTTAAAACAAACTTTCTATAACCCTCCACAGACAGTGGGATTCCCTGGTGGCTCAGATGGTAAAGCATCTGCCCACAACATGGGAGACCTGGGTTTGATCCCTGGGTGGAGAAGATCCCCTGGAGAAGGAAATGCAACCCACTCCAATACTCTTGCCTAGAAAATTCCATGGATGGAGGAACCTGGTGGGCTACAGTCCGTGAGGTCGCAAAGAGTCAGACACGACTGAGCGACTTCACTTTCTTTCCACCATTTTATTTCCAGCATTTAATTTGAAATGTTTAATAAATCGCCCACAAACAATACTTTCTAAGATGCTTGCAGCAATAAACTGGCAAAAAAGCAAAGAAAGAAGCAAAAAAAGTTGGACCACTAGTCCCCAGTGGAAGCCGGTAAGTCAGTTTCCTTTGCATCTTACGTTCCTGGAAAGACTCACACAAATGCATAAAGGTCTAGGCTCCTATCCACAGGGCTGTTAGGCAGGGATCATTTTGCCCGGTATTCATTTGTCTGCTGTATCCCTCCACAGACGGCAGGTCTCCCTATGGTCAAGGACCAGGGTAACTCATCTCTGGCTCCTTGCTCCCCAGATCACAGACAAAAAGAAAAGGGAAGAAGAGAAGTGGAACAGAGGGAGAAAGGGCAGGCAGAGAAATAGGGTGGGTCCCTGCACAGTGATACAAGTCCCCAGATAGGGTCTTCCTGCTGCAGTTTGCCCATCCTAGTTCTGTCAAGAGACAGAGTGGATTGAACCAGAAGAGCTTCTTGAGCCTCCCAGAATTCTAGTTTTAAAAGAAGATGGTCTTCAATAGCTCTATCCAAAGCAGAACACTTTGCAGGAAAAGTGAATGCTTTGGTTACATCATTCTCTCCTTCTCCTGTAACCTTGCTCCTATAGCCATGTAGAGCCCCTGTGAAGACCACACAGGTCACAAAATGCCCAGAAAATGGGCACCAGAATTAACCAGGAATTTGGCACTCTGTGAATCCTTGGAGCAGCACCCCCTCCCTTATTTTAAGCCTTCTATTGTCTTTTTCCTCAATTGTAAAAATTTACTGAGTGCATACTCTTGATTGAGAATAGACGTTTTTCTATTGCATTTGAAACTATAA
>NW_011479178.1:12810-16087 GCF_000754665.1 Bison bison bison | reverse complement strand
CTAAGACCCAACACAACCAAATAAATAAATATTTATTTTGTAAAAGTAGTAGAAACCTGAATGAACCCTCAGGAAAAAGTCATTACCACAGTGCCTTATAAACCTATCTGGACATTAGAGTTACCAGGCCACTTGTTAACAATATAGCATATCCAGCACCCACCCCCTTGTCTCCTTGGACAGCAAGGTGATCAAACCAGTCAGTCCTAAAGGAAATCAGTCCTGAATATTCACTGGAAGAACTGATGCTGAAGCTGAAGCTCCAATACTTTGGCCACCTGATGTGAAGAACTGACTACTTAGGAAAGACCCTGATGCTGGGAAAGATTGAAGGCAGGAGGAGAAGGAGACGACAGAGGATAAAATGGTTGGATGGCATCACTGACTCAATGGACATGAGTTTGAGCAAGCTTCAGGAGTTCGTGATGGACAGGGAAGCTTGGCGTGCTGCAGTCCATGAGGTCACAAAGAGTCAGACACGACTGAGTGACTGAACTGTACTGAGCACCCACCCTTGATTTTCTCCCCATCATATCTATAAAGGAGGGGACTGGAATCTCAGTTTTCAATAATTTTCTCTGGGGAGTATTTTACTTGAAAGAGTACAGTTGAGTGGTTTTGAGTATAGTCACAAAGTTGTGCAACCATCCCCAGCGTCCAATTCCAGAACGTTTTCATCTTCCCCACAAGGAAACACCATAATCACTGGGCAGTTGCCCCTCATTCCCCCTCCTTCAATTCCAGCAACCACTAATCTACTTTCTGTCTCTATGAATTGGCCTATTTTTCACACTTCATGTAAATGGAATCATAGGATGTATCTGGCTTCTTTCCATTTGCACAATGTCTTCAAACCTCATCCATGTTGTTACATGTACCAGAATTCCATTCCTCATTTTGGCTGAATAATATTCCCTTGTGTGGACATATTGTGTTTTGTATATCCATTTGCCAGTTGATGGACATTTCGGTTGTTTCCATTTTTGGACTATTATGAACAATGCAGTTATGAGCATTCATTGTGTGGGCCTATTTTAAATCCTCTCACAGTGAGTAGTGATGGCTGGCAGAGATCAGTGTCCTGGAGTTAGGGAAAAAGAGCCAGGATTTGGGGAAGGGCCAGACTCAAGCTCAAGCAAGGAGTCAGTGCAGGGATGTATCCAGAGCCCAGAGCTCTTGAGTTCCCAGCCAGGACTCGGTCCCTGCCGCACAGTGGCCATCTTGGTCAGAGATTTGTGTGAACATTTCAAAAATATTTCTTCCCAGGAGTTTGAAGGAGTACAGAGGGTAAGCTGCCATATCTGAACACTCTATAATGGGTGAGGGCTTGTCAGCCACTAGCTTGAGTAACTGCTTCTACCAAACATTTGTTACCCATTCGAAAAAAATAGTTTCTTGGGGACCTTCACTCATTTAGCATGGGTTGAAGAGTGGACATTACAACCATTGACTCATCTACCTGGAGGAAGTTAAAGTCACTTCCATTTCTCTGCCAGATACCCTAGAGTGGCATTGAGTGCTCTTTTTCTTGGAAATACTCTCCACCTGGCCTCCTGCTATCATTGCTGAACTTGAACATTTGAAGGAGAAACAGTCTGCAATCGGGCCCCAATATTTCAGTGCAGCATGACTCACAGGGGCAAATGTCCATTGGGGACTTATTTTCTAGGCACCAAATACTGATTGAAGGTGTAGTTAACTATGTATGAAATTTTAGCTTCCTCGATTAATTAGGGGCACTAAATTATGGCTGCTCCAAAAAGGAGAAAAGACTTTATGAAAATTGAACCTCTTAAAGGGAATTCTCCCAGGTTAGGAGCAATAAACTACAGCAGCCTGCAATAATGATGACCTTTAGCAAGAACAGTTAACTTTCCTGTTGGGGAACAGGTATCAAAGGGCTTGACTTGAGGTTGTGCTAAAAGAACTGGCAAAAGGCCAAACCAGTTAGGCTGGACCAGCTATTACTCCTTAATGAAAATGGGACTCATCCTGGTTGTTTAATCAGCATTCACAATATTAACTACATTCGTCTTTCATTGTTTTTTTTTAAAAAGAGATCTGACAATAAATATATTTTCTGTGTTAGTCAGCAGCTATTCCTTCTGAAAACAATCTGAAGATTGAAGAACACCCAGTAGAGAATAGTCAACAGATACTTTGAATGAATGAATTGATGATGGGTTTACTCAGGAAATAGACTCTGTCCTTGAAAGCTTGTAGTGACCATAAATGAAATTCTAGAAAATTTCCAAAGTGACAGTAATTGACATCATAGTAATGGTTGTGGTTCAGTGGCTAAGTCATGTTCAACTCTTTGCAACCCCATGGACTGCAGCACTCCAGGCTTGCCTGTCCTTCAGTATCTCCTTCAGTATTCATGAGTTTGCTAAACTCATGTCTATCAAGTCAGAGATGCTATCCAACCATCTCATCCTCCGTCATCCCCTTCTCCTCCTGCCCTCAATCTTTCCCAGCATCAGGGTCTTTTCCAATGAATATTCAGTCCTTCCAATGAATATTCAGAGTTGATTTCCTTTAGAATTGACTGGTTTGATCTCCTTGCTGTCGAAGTCATTCCCAAGAGTCTTCTCCAGCACTGCAGTTCAAAAGCATCAATTCTTCAGTGCTCAGCCTTCTTTATGGTCAAACTCTCATATCTGTGTATGACTATTGGAAAAACCATAACTTTGACTAGATGGACCTTTGTCAGCAAAGTAATGTCTCTGCTTTTTAATATGCTAAGTTTATCATAGCTTTTTTCCAAGAAGCAAGCATCTTTTAGTTTCACGGCTGTAGTCACCATCCGCAGTGATTTTGGAGCCTCCCCAAAAAAAGTCTGTCACTGTTTCCACTGTTTCCCCTTCTATCTGCCATGAAGTGATAGGACTGGATGCCATGATCTTGTTTTTTGAATGTTGAGTTTTATGCTAGCTTTTTCACTCTCCTCTTTCTTAGTAATGGGAACTCCCCAACAAAGAATAGAATTATTCACAGAAGTTCCAAAGATACACATGAAAACATCAGAATGGGGTCAGGGTCAGAAAGGCTTCTGAGAACAAATTGATCTTGAACTAGACTTCAGAGGAGGAACAGTAAGTCAGAATCTTCTATAAATGAATATAAAAAGGTATTCATAGATTACCCATTTAATAATAATAGAAGTAACAGAATGGAATTGATGTAAAGGTGGAAAGAGAAGAGCAAAAGCAAAAGAACATGAGTAGGAATAAAGAGACCATGCAAAGAGGTCAGAAAAATTCAGGTGCTCTTTTTA
>NW_011479178.1:8709-12710 GCF_000754665.1 Bison bison bison | reverse complement strand
ATGCTCCTCTCCTGGCCCTGCCCTCCATTGGTAAACTTACCCACAGCCAAGCCAGTTTCCACTTGGGGGCTCCATGCAGCTGACACTTGGTGCCTAGTACTGTCCTTAGACCAGATGCACAACCTCCATCTCACAACAATATTAAGTGTTGCTGCTTGCTCTGGGCCTGTTGCTCAGACACCATACTTCTATGCTTAGGATCCATGTTCTGGATATACGAATTGGTGACTTTTGTCAATGAGCTGATCTGGGCCTACAGATCAGCTTCCTGTTACCAGCTTCTCTGAGTGCCAACATCCAGCTCTGTGTTTTCCAGGACTGTTTCTCCACCAGGTTGATTGCTCAAGCCTCACCCGTTTCCTCCTGGCATTCATCTACTCCCTGGGAAAGTTGCCACTTCATGATGCTGAGTTTCTGTCCTCATTCCAGCCCTGAACCTCTAGACTTGACCTCCATACCTGGACTAATGATGACTGGCAGCACAAATCCTATACAAAATCACCTCCTAGCTAGAGTCCTTTACCACCTGGTCCTTAACACTTAGTGAACTCAGCTAGTCTCCTTTCTGCTCACTATGTAGCCTGTACCACCAGCCCTGCCTGAGACTTCAAGTCTCCCAATTCTTTCATCACTTATCTCTAAAGTATAATCACCTACTCACACTTCTAGGGATTCGTTCACTGACTAAATATTCTTTAAGCACTTACTATGTGCCAGGCACTAGGAGATGGGGACAAACATGGAGGATCCAGTCTGAGGCAAAGACAGATAATCATTGAAATCACTTTATAGGTTGTTGCATCAGCATCTCCACCCTAGGCAGTTACTTAGGCAACGAGACACTGACCCCTCATTTTGGAGTCCCCTGGGCCCACTGAGATGACAGCTGAGCACCCTGCCCAGTAAAGGGACTACACTCAAAAAGGCCAGACAAAGGAAACCCTTCTCATTTTAAGGCTTCCCAGGTGTTTGTGTAGCTAAGTGACAGCCATTAAGAGGTAAGCAGCCTGGTAATGGCTTCCATTTCTTCTGCGCCTACAGGCCCCCCAGGCAAAATCTTGGAACCACTAAAAAGGAACAAAGGGGACTGACCCAGCTCTGCATAAGAGAGTAAATACTACCTCCACGGTGTTCCTGAGTCAGCTGGGCTGATCACTGGAATCAGGAAATGTGACTCTTCCTTAATAAGGATGTAGATAACCCTGTTTGGAGAAGCTGTATGGGTCCTTTGGGGATGTGCATAGGTCTGTAAACATGCTTGTGTCTCTTTCCAATAAGTACCCATCAGATCACCTGGAAGGCAAAGGCATGAAGTGAGCCTTTCAGTCCAGGGGGAAGCTGTCACGGGGCCTGACAGCAGAGAGCTGTCACCTGTCTGGGGGTTCTGAGGAAGCCCCTGACCTATGCCCCATGGTTTATTCCCAAACAAGACCTCAGTTTGGGATGTGAGCTGTGGGCAGTCATTGTTGCCCAGTGGGGAAGGCATGGGTTCTACTGAGGGCCTGCTCAGTCCCTCTGGGTAAGGGTGACCATCTCTAAATCTGTGTGGGGGCCCACACATGAGATATGATGGTGGAGGTACTCTGTGGAGATGGGGGCTGTGCAGGGCTCCAGCCTGAGGACCATGAAACATTCCTAAGCACTGGAGTGAACCCACAAGTGGATGTCCTATGAAAGCTTATGTAAGCTTTCCTGTTGAAATAAAATTCATTTTTTTGGTGGCAAGCCAAGACAAATTTAAACACAAAAATTTTCTCTGCCCAGCCGGGCCTCTTCCCTCCCCTTCAGTGTGTGTTGTTCATCTGCATTCACCAGACTTCCTTAGGACACGACATGCCTTCTTAATCTTATAGAGTCACGGCGACCCACAACTCAACTCTGTAACTCCTTAGGAACCTACTTTCCTCATTAATCTTCTAAGAGATCATGATGACACACTACTCACTTAGTACATGTCGATCCGAATTGTGTAAACTATCAATAAGTCATTTGACACACAACTCTTTGTCTCCAAAACTTAGATAGCTGTGCTTTGATCTTTAACAGGAGGAATAGTCCTCAGAGCTTCCTGAAAGACTGTCTCCTAAGTTATAATCCTCAGGTTGGCTCAAATAAAGTTTTCCATTTCTTTCTTACATAGACTGTAGATTAATTTTTTTCACTGTTAGTCACATGGACTACAGAAACAGTCCTATGGGAGCTGCAGCCAGTGGAAATGGGAGCAGCAAGAAGGTATAGGCAAGACAAAGGAGCAGCAGCCTCAGGAATACACAATGACCACTCCTTCCTTCCCAAATATTCCCACCAAAGATACTCTGTTCAAGAGAACTATATGCATGTGTTATTCAACGTAGTGTGATCTCTGTGAGATGCTGTGTTTTGCAATGTGTGGTACACACACTGTTGTCTCTAATGACATATACTGAAAGAGTGCTTAACACAGCCAGGTGCATGAATGCCTCCCTACAGTGGTATCTGTGTGAAACTGTTTAGAATCACCATACTTCAGTAAGGGACACACAATGAAACCATTTCTCACAGAGGTGCGTGTGTACTCAGTCGTGTCTGACTCTTTGCAACTCATTGGACTGTAGCCCTGCCAGGCTCCTGTGTCCATGGGATTCTCCAGGCAAGAATACTGGAGTAGGTTGCCATTTCCTCCTCCAGGGGATCTTCCGGACCCAAGGCTGGAAACTCTGTCTCCTGTATCTCCTGCATTGGCAGGGAAATTCTTTACCACTGAGCCACCTGGAAGCCTCTTTCACAGAGCTAGGCATACAAATGATTCATTCTGGTAAAATCTCTGTGATACCCTGTGTTTCAAAGGATACTACTTTTTTTTCCATGTACTACTTTATTTGAAGATAAGTGTTGAAACTCTGTTACAGAGCTCAGGGCACATATTAGTGTGTATGATGATATCTCAGTGGAGTGAGTGGTGTGAGGTATGTGTATGACTTTGTTTCATGATTTGTGTTAAAATGTTGTGTTTAACCACCAGAAGCATATGACCTGTGAAGGGACGAACTCTCACTTCAGGGAGGTGAAGATACACAGAGAGGCCTGCAGTCACATCTGCCATGGTCCTGATATAGGGGTCATCCCTAAAGACTGGACACTGAAACTGGGCCAAAAGGAATGAATAAGAAAAGAACCTGTTTACTGGGCACTTGCTATGTGCCAGGCTTTACAGGCTTTACATTTAACCCTCACAGAAGGCATCTGTGTGTCATATTGCACAAATGGAGAAACTGAGGCATAGAAAATGTAGGTAGTTCTCCTAGATTCTGAAGTTGAAGAACTTGCTCTTGCCACCAGGATGCTACACTGCCTATTGAAATTAAATTGCACAGAGGTGGAAAAGGAGTATTTGGGGAAGAACAAACAAGGTCCAAAGGAGAGATTCTGAGGTGTGTTCAAGGAACTGAAGAAATGTTGGCATCACTCAAAGCCATGCAGTTCATGGGAGAAAGTTTGGGTTTATCCTGGAGTAACGAGAAGTCCTTCAATAGTTTTGAGCGGGGCGGGGCGGGCGGGGGGGGGCGGGTAGCGTGACCATTTCTGTGAGAAGAGGTGGGATTCAAGAACTATTTTGGCTTTGAAATAAATAGAAACTTGGTAATTGACTGGATAGTCTCCTCCAAGAGGAGATAGAGGTTGGTGGAGGAAGTGTGAAAGTTTGTGAAAATTGTGTTTCACAGGTTATGTGTTCAGTTCAGTTCAGTTGCTCAGTCGTGTCCGACTCTTTGCGACCCCATGAATCACAGCACGCCAGGCCTCCCTGTCCATCACCAACTCCTGGAGTTCACCCAAACTCATGTTCATTGAGTCAGTGATGCCATCCAGCCATCTCATCCTCTGTCATCCCCTTCTCCTCTTGCCCCCAATCCCTCGCAGCATCAGGGTCTTTTCCAATGAGTCAACTCTTTGCATGAGGTGGCCAAAGTATTGGAGTTTCAGCCTCAGCATCAGTCCTTCCAAAGAACACCCAGGACTGATCT
>NW_011479178.1:5076-8400 GCF_000754665.1 Bison bison bison | reverse complement strand
CAAAAATAAAGTCTGACACTGTTTCCACTGTTTCCCCATCTATTTCCCATGAAGTGATGGGACCAGATGCCATGATCTTCGTTTTCTGAATGTTGAGCTCCTGAGATTTCAAGACTAATTTGTGGCCATAGCATAACACAGGCCATACTAATGCCAAAGAGAATTAAAATGACAGGAGGGTCTAGGACAGAGCTTTGAGAACCAGAGGAACACTGGGCGACAAAAATTGTGCAGCAGGACTTCGTTGGTGGTTCAGTGGTTAAGACTTCACCTTCCAATGCAGGGAGTGCAGGTTTAATCCCTGGTCAGGGAGCTAAGGACCCACACCCCTCCTGGCCGAAAAACCAGAACATAAAACAGAAGCAACACTGTAACAAATTCAATAAAGACTTTCATAATGGTTCACATCAAAGAAGTCTTTAAAAAATAATAAAATTTAAGAGAAATTGTGCAGCACCTGCCAAAATAGTAGAAGAAGAACTAAGATCATGGTAGACTCTGAAAACAAAGTTATTGAGACAGTAAAGCATGATGGCATGCTCAAAAGGCATGGAAGTTCTGCTGAAAGGTAAAATCAGATGAGGGCAGAGGGGTGTCTGTTGGATTCCACAACCCTGAAAAAACTGGAAAGATTTAAAGAACGAATTGGAGGGGAGGAGTCATGTATAATATGTACAGCTTATTCATTCATTTGTTATATTACAACAAATAAATGAGGCAATAGTTGGAGGAGCATGTGGGGTCTACAAGGGCTTTTAGTTTTTGTTTTTAGATGGGAAACACTTGAGAATATTCAAATTCTGATAGACCCAAGCAGTAATGAATACCATGCATACAGGTCACTGGCTAAGTACTTTTCATGGATGGTCTCATCGAAGGCTCACAGCAACCCAATAAGGTGGTGCTTGTTCACAGTTGATAACTGTTGACAGTTTGAGGTCATGGTGGCACTGATTAAGAGACTGGCCCAGGATCCCACAGTTAGTAAGTGACAGAGTCAGAGTGTGAACTCAGGTGGTAAGAGCCCTTGCATTTACTCCCTTTGCTCTAGAGACAAAGAGGTTAAAGATAAAGGTGATAGGTTGATCCATGGCTTCCGAAAGATCCAGAGTAAGCAGGCAGTAGAGGTACCACACCTCTCTATGGAAACAACAAGTGTTGGGGAGAGGGGGGGACAGATGCTGTCAAACACGTGAATGGGGTGGTGAATTGTTGACAGAGACTGTTTTCTGATGGTATCTATTTTGCCTGTAATGCAAGAGGCTAGGTCATATGTCAAGAATGAAAGGGTTAAGTGGGGGCACGCCCCTTGAGGAAGGCAGAAAAGATCTGAAACAGTGGGTACAGCAAGTGAAGGAGTAAGCTGTGTTGAAGACCCACTTGAGGTTGGTAACAATGAATTTAAAGCGAAACCAACTTGTCTTGTTGTATGAATTCTTCCAGCAGTAAGCAGCTGTGGATAGAATAATAGCAGCTACCTTAATTGAATGCTTAGCATGTATCAGGCATTGTGCTAACTACTCTACACGTGTTACCTTATTAAATATGCTCAATAATTATGAAATAGGTTCAAGTGCTGGTTTGAAGAAGTCTGCTAACTCATATTATTTCAGGTGCAGCTAGACTGTTTCTTTCTCACATCCCTACATCATCAGCCATCAAGTGCTATTGACTCTTCCTCACCATTTCTGGGTCTTGTATCCTCTCCCCTTCATTATTGGTGGCACTCCTCCAGCCAGGCACTCTGACCTCAAGCCTGAATGACCACTGACCTCCTCATTAGCCTTCTCCTTTCCAGTCGTGGCCTTCTTGTGCACATCTTTCATATGGCTACAAGGATAATCTCTCTTAAGGAGAATTTTGATTAGATTCCTCCATAGGCTCAAGAACCCATAATGGCTTCCCACAACATCTTGAATCAATTCTCAATTCCTCAGATTAAGATTTAAGACCCTTCATCAACTAGCCTCACTATTTTTCACCAGTGTTATTCATTACTCCATGCTATTTTCTGCATGAAGGTGTGTAAAAGCAGAGATCATTCATGACTGTGAATCTTAGGGGCTCCATGCTTTTATCAGGTTTTATGGCTGCGATATACACTTGTATGTGAAAATACTCACTAATTTGAGGAATCCCGCCTGGATCTTTCTCCTAAGTTTCAGTTGGATACATCTCAGGATGTTTAGGCATCTACAACTCAGTGTCCACATCTGACCTCCTCTCCCTGAAACCCTTCTGCTGGCCCCAGCCTAGTACAGTTATATTCCTCAAATCAGCCAGTGATACCGCCATCCACTCTGTTGCTCAAATTAGAAATATGCAAATCATCCTTGATTCCTATTTCATTATGTCTGAGGTATTATATACATAAAGTAAAATGAAAACAATTTATATATAAAGCTCAATGAATATTTACATATATAAACACCTATGTAACCACCACCTGTATCAAGATATGGACTATTTGTAGTACCTAGAAGGTGCCCTAGTGCCCCTTCCCAACATCCAAAGATAACCACTAGTCTGACTTCATCACATTTGATTAGTTTTCCCAGCTCACATGAGTGGGTTCACACTGTAGGTACTCTTTTGTCTTTCACTAACATTCTATCCTTGAGAATCATCCACATTATTGCTTTTATCAATAGCTTGTTCTTTGTGTTGCTCAGTAGTGTTCCATTGTATGTCTATTACCCAAATTCATTTATCCATTGCACTGTTGATAGACATTTGGGTTGTTTGTGGACATTTGGCACTTTTGTGAATAACAACGATATGAACATTTTTTACAAGTTTTTGGTAAGCACAGCCATTTATTTATCCCAGGTATATATCCAGAAGTGGAACCATTGAGTCTCAAAATATATATGTTTACCTTTAGTAGATGCTATCAAACAATTTTCCAAAGTTCTTGTACCAATTTAAACTTCTACAGAAGTATATGAGAGGGGTAATTGTTTCACATTCTTATGAACATTTTGTTATTGTAGCCATTTTAGCCATTCTGGTAGGTTCAGTTCAGTTCAGTTCAGTCGCTCAGTCGTGTCCGACTCTTTGCGACCCCATGAATCGCAGCACGCCAGGCCTCCTTGTCCATCACCAACTCCGGGAGTTCACTCAGACTCACGCCCATCGAGTCAGTGATGCCATCCAGCCATCTCATCCTCTGTTGTCCCCTTCTCCTCCTGCCCCCAATCCCTCCCAGCATCAGAGTCTTTTCCAATAAGTCAGCTCTTCGCATGAGGTGGCCAAAGTACTGGACTTTCAGCTTCAGCATCATTCCCTCCAAAGAAATCCCAGGGCTGATCTCCTTCAGAACTG
>NW_011479178.1:3801-4976 GCF_000754665.1 Bison bison bison | reverse complement strand
CCCAATCCCTCCCAGCATCAGAGTCTTTTCCAATAAGTCAGCTCTTCGCATGAGGTGGCCAAAGTACTGGACTTTCAGCTTCAGCATCATTCCCTCCAAAGAAATCCCAGGGCTGATCTCCTTCAGAATGGACTGGTTGGATCTCCTTGCAGTCCAAGTGACTCTCAAGAGTCTTCTCCAACACCACAGTTCAAAAGCATCAGTTCTTCGGTGCTCAGCTTTCTGGTAGGTGGGTAGTGGTATCTCATTGTGGTTTTAATGCATATTTACCTAGTGACTAATAAGGCTGAGCACCTTTTCATACTTTTATTGGCCATTTGAAAGTCTTCTTGTTAAGTGATTATTCAACTGTTTTACCCAAACCTTAAATTGGGTTGCCTTTTTTTCTTGATGTGTAGTATTTCTTTATATATTCAAACATGAATTATCCAGTAGACATAGGTATGTAGGTGTCTTCTAGTCTTTTGCTCACCTTTTCACTCTCTGAATGGCATCTCTGGATGAATAGACGTTCTTAACATTAATGAAGTCAATATATCAATCTTTCATTTTATAGCTTTTAATGTATGTCACATTTAAGATATGCTTGCCTACCTGCATCTTCATTTTGATTTCTCCCTCTCCTTCAACTCAACAACTAGTACCAATTCCTCCATAAACCATGCCTCCAAAATAAATTCCAATATGTTCAGTATTTTCTACATCTACTGCTATCATCCCAGGTTGAGCCACCATATCTCTCACCTAAGCTACTGCACCAACTTCCTAACTAGATTTCCTACTATGAGAATCCTTTCCAATCCATTCTCTACACTAGCCATAATGACATTTCTGAAACACCACTCTGACCATGTCTCTTCCTTGCTGAAAACCCATGAATGCCTATCCATTTCTCCTGGAGTCTTCTAGGCTATGGTTTTTCATCCCTCTTTTGTTTTGTCCAATGCCACACTGTCAACCTTATTCTCCCAGCTCTTTAACTTACTATGGTGATATAGTGATTTTGTTAGTTCCTTGAATGTGCCATATACTTTCTTGCTTGGGACCTTTGTTCATGCTGCTTTGTCTTTCTGGAATATCTTCCATCAATATTCTATGTTGTGTGTTTAGTCGCTTAGACTCTTTGTGACCCCATGGACTACAGCCCACCAGACTCCTCTGTCCGTGGGGATTCT
>NW_011479178.1:0-2826 GCF_000754665.1 Bison bison bison | reverse complement strand
GCACTTATTGAGGTAGAAAACTAAGGGGGAAACTGGCCAAAGATGGAGAGTGAATTGCTGGAGAATATTTCTGAAAGTGCTAAGGATACTAGATAATTCCAGAAAGGAGCCAACTCAGGGAATAAAGAGAAGAGGGCAAACACAGATGATGTTCTGTTTGGAGAAATGTCAGAACATGGTGGACAGATGGGATGTGAGGAACAAAGCATACTTAAGAGCCAAAAGTTACTCACCGAAGAAAATTTGCTTCTTTCCCCCACCAAGAAGTCTAGTTTCTTTAACTGTTAGATAGCCCATAATTTAGTTCTCATAGGAGACAAAACAATGCAGCTCTGGGCCTTGTCGACAGGATGAAACCAATGAGTCACTGGCCTTGAGTGGAGCAATGTCCGCAATGACAGCGCCTCAGCACAGCAACCTCAAAATACCAGGAGAATATCTTTAGTGACATGGGCTCCCTTCTGTGAAGGTTCATAGCTGGGAGTGTAAAACATAATGAAAGTGAAAACTGATTGCCAGCCTCCCTCACTACTAATGCTGCACTCCATTCACTCGTCCAATTCCACAAATATTTACCTATCACTTACTATGAGCTGAGCACTGATTTAAGTTATATAGATACCACATCAAACAAGATAAAGTCTTATGGAACTAACATTTAGGTATACCAAAATAAGCCCCCTAAAACACCAAGTAAACTCAAAAGATAATTTTAAGGAATAATAAATACTGTGACAAAAATAAATAGTGAATCACGATGTTTTCAGATATATTTAGCAGAAACACAAATGACTGAAACAGTAAAATCATGCATTATCTCACGTCACAGGAAATCCAGAACTAAGACAGGCTCCAAGGTTGTTTCATCGATGGCTCAACAATACCATCGAGGATCTGAATAGTCTCCATCTCTGCTCTATCATTTTAAGACTGGCTTCATTCTCTGGCTTGGAAGCAAGATGCTGCTCCAGTTCTAAGTATTAACAAGAGATGGGACAATGTCCAGGAGAGTGAAACATCCTTCTACTCGGCCTCTCACAAGACCAGAGAAAGGTTTATTGTGCTGCTAATGAAGCTTGGTGAAGCTTTGGATCCTTCATGGGCACCAACTCTTTCCAAAGCCCTGGGGAGGGCCTAGCAATGTGTTCACATGGTCATAGGTTTTTGTAAAATTTTAAAAGATAAGAGATTTTAACCACTTTAAGTTAAGTCCTCTGTCTCCTTCCACTCACATCCCTTCTGTCCCACTTTCCCTTATGACAGGTGGCACTGGAATGGCCATGGGAATTTTGGGGATCTTACTAGGGGAGAGCTGACTTGTTGATACATTTAGTATGGATTGAGCGATACAGTTTTATGTTTTCTCAGTTACTTTTGCACATACTTAACTTATCCCACTGACCACTGCAGTGCCTTACATTGTATCATGAAATGAAGGTGTTGGACAAAAATCATATCATGGTATTTTAGGTCCTACCAAGCCCAGCCCCAGAAACATGTGGATTTTGAAGAAGAAACAAGGTACATTCAGAGCTAGAAGCTAGTCTGTGGAAAACTGTTCCAACTATCAAAAATGTAAACTTATAAGGGAAAACTTGGTTTTCATTTAAAACTAACAAAAAGGAAGTTCTCATTCATCAGCATGATCACTAATTATAAACATCCAAGGAAAAACCTTGGATTTTTTGATTTCCACTTAATGAAGAGGAATGAAACACATAGGCATATAGGAAAATATTTAAAGTAAATTTTTTTTTGACTTGCCATGAAATTAGGACATTGACTAAGAAAATATAAAACTTGATTTGCCACTACTAGGACATTCCACAAACACGTGCATGAATGTGATCAATTCATAGTGACCTCTGCCTAAGAAAACCTGGAAAGTCTTTCATCATATATGAAAGAAACTTGATAGAGGTTTTCTCCAAATATGACAGTTCCAAAAATCTATTTGATGTTACTAACATCAAGCGGTAATGCTGAAAGCATTGTTTTTAAATTGCTAATGATGAGAAATAAAAATTTAATCACATTAGAGAAAGGGACTAGTTCATCTTTGCAAAGAAAATATTATACAATCATTATCCTTAAAAGAGGTGATCAAAGAATATTCAGAAAAAAAATTAGAGTAATCTGCTGGGTAGTTGTTCTGCTAATCTTGTGAGATCAAATTTCACAAAGCCCTTAACTTGTGATATATTGTCTCATCTAAATATCAAGTTTTAGAAATAATTTTATATTTGCAATTTTGTATTGTTTTTCACAATGAA
Organism: Bison bison bison; assembly: GCF_000754665.1. NCBI lineage: Eukaryota > Metazoa > Chordata > Mammalia > Artiodactyla > Bovidae > Bison > Bison bison. The sequence continues at coordinate 553 of NW_011479178.1, read as the reverse complement.
TACCCACCTCAACCTATGAAAGCTGCAATTCCTACACCACCTGAGTGTGCTACTCGAATGAGAGGACCACTTTCCCAGAGTCCTGTGGTAGGCTTGTCCTCGTGTCTCATCCTATCCATCTTTTCTCATACTTACCCTCTACCCTCTCGGTAGAATGTCCCAGCAGAAAACCTTGCAACCATAGTGATTGGTCTCATTTGAAGCTGATGGTCCTTACCGTACATGAACACTTAATGTTGCCTGGCAATCATATTTTCCTAGTCCAGTCTCTCTTCCACTGTCCTGGAAAATTCTTTTATAGCTTCCTTTCTTTCCTCATACCTCCCACCCTTCTTCTCAGAGCCCCATCTTACCTGGTGACCTTGCTTCCTATTTCAATGAGAAAACAGAAGAGGCTTTCCATGGGCTCCCATCTATTAATACTTGCATTTGCACCCAGATCCTCTGCTCAGATGCTATGAATGGAGTGTGCAGTAGACTTTGTCCCCTCTCACAGAACCAGAAACTTTGTCCTACAAATTTCCCTCTCTCCTCCATCTCAAGTTCTCCTCTC
>NW_011479177.1:16039-16472 GCF_000754665.1 Bison bison bison | reverse complement strand
GGGTGGGGACCTGCCTGGCCTGTGTTCTCTCCTGTTCCCTGGTGGTGGCCCCTTGTTGACCCTCAGCCTCAGGCCCGCGGCACTGAGATAACTCACGTGCACCCGAGCGGAAGTGGGTCCTGATGGTGATGAGCTCAGGGCGTGTTTCCGGTGACCTCTGGGGCTGAGGGGCTGTGTCTTCCATGTCTAGTCTGTTTTCCTCTCTTAAATTGAGCGTGTGTTACTTGTGACACTGAGACGTGCGTGTGAAGAGTGTGAACTGTGGCCCCAGGGTGTGCGGGGCTGGGCAGTGCTTCTTCTCGAGTCATGAGGCCCAGGGTCTGTTCGGGAGCACCTGGTGGCCCCACGCCGGGACCCTTGAAGGGGTGTGGTCTTGCACAGCAAGGGAGGCTGGCCACCTGCAGAGGACAGGCCGAGCCATGGGAAATGGGTG
>NW_011479177.1:11593-14971 GCF_000754665.1 Bison bison bison | reverse complement strand
AAGCTGATCTCCTTGGAGATGATGGGTGGATGGCGTCATACTGCCCCCAGGCCCTCTGCTGCCCTCGGCCATGTGGCCACATGCGGTACCCCCTGGCCTCCACATCCTGCCCCCCACCGGTGGGTAGTGATGTGCCAGTGTCTGGGCTGGCTTGTGCCCAGCTCTCAGGAGCGTGTGTGTCTTGGGGCTTGGGTGACTTGCGGGCAGCGGGATCACCAGGGTCCTCCTTCTCGACAGTGAGTCACGTCCCTGCAGGTTCTGCCATTGGGGCGATGGCCTTGGCCACAAGCACCACGGGGCGTTGGGGTGTGCGGGTGTCTGTGCCTCTCCCCCACGTCTCGTGACCCCCTGGGGGCAGAGAGCTGAGTCTTGCCCTCCTGCTCACAGTGTACAGGGGAGACGGGGGCGGGAGGCATGGCCGTGTTCACAGGCGCTAGAGGGGCCTGCCCTGCAGCGGTCTCGTGTGGTGGGACTCATGGAGCCTGGTCCTCGGGGCCACATCCAAGGGCGAGAAGCGGGGTGGGGGCTCTGATGCTGCAGCCTGGGGCCCTGCCTCCTGGGGCAGCTGGTTGGGGCATCTGCACGTTCAACACGATCCAAAGAGGTTCATAGGAAAGCCCCCGAGAGGACCTGCTCCCCGAGGTTGTGCAGCCTGTGACTTGATTTGCACATTTGGATCAGTCAGAAGACTGATCAGTTCAAGACCGCGTGAGGTGCTGCTTGGAACCTTCTGGGGAGGCTTTGCTGGGTTGAGGTGGGGTGCGGTTTTTCGAAGCAGAGGCGGCCGGGCGCTGGTTCCTAGGGCGGGCGGGCTCACAGGGTTTGATGTGGCAGGTTTTCTTTGTAGCGGGATTGCTGTGCTGCCTGCTGGGAGGGGTGAGCTGTGCCTGAGGGTGGCCCCTGAGGCTACCTTGTGTGATGCTGTTTCAGGGAGGACTTGGCCAGGACAGGTGGCCTGCCCATTTCTCTCCAACAGCCACACTGCATGGGCTCTGGTGGCGAGATCAGCGTCTGTCCCACGGGCCCTGTGTCACCTTCCTGGCCTCCGTCACACCCTGGCCTGGCACCGCAGGCCCCGGTGCCATCCGTGCCAAGATGCCCGTGAGCGTCACAGTCATCCTCGGCCTTCCCTGCTGTCCCCCTGACGTAGCCTTTCCTGGGGGGCCCTGCCTCCTCGCGTGGCGTGCAGCAGCCCTGCTGGGCGTCCCCCGCCAGCTGCGTGGTGCCCCCCACAGTCACCTTGACACCCGAGTCCCTTCCTACAGCAGAGGCATGCCCCCCGCCTATGACTAGGCTCATCTCCTCACGCCAGCCTCCAGCTTCCTCTGCTTGTCTGGGCCATCCCGCCCATGGCTGGGCGGCGTAGACTCGTGTCTTCACAATTCCTGGCCTGTTCCCAAGGCCGTGGGCACAGGCGCCTTGTCACTTCTGTGTGTGTGGTTCCCGCTGGGTCCCTGAGCCTCGGGCTCATGTCCTGCAGACACAGCCAGTTTCCTGGAGTCTGAGCAGCATGTGGCTCTGTCCCTCGCCCCTCCCTGGCCTCCACCCCTGCCTTGGGGCCTCAGCCAGAGCTCCGGGCTCTCAAGTTTCCCCTTTCTGGGGGACCCCGTCTGCGAGGAGGGATCTGCTGTGCCGCGTGTGGCCCAGCGCGCTGTCTGTGTCCCTCTCCTGATTTCCGCATCCGTGACGGGCTCCAGCTTCCCTGGCGTCTCCTCCTGGCCACGTGGTGACCGTGGCGCCCGTCTTTGTCCCTCCCATGGCACAGCCTGGTCCCGGCCTTCTGAGCGACCCAGCCTCACCAGGTTGTGAGTGTTGTGAGCACAAGACGTGTTAGAAGCACTTTGTCACTTTGAAGATGAAGCGATTGTGTGTGGAAGGTTTTACTTGCTTTAAGGCTCTGATCGTCAGGTCCAGACTCGTCCTGTGGTCCCTCGCTGTTGGGTGGTCAGTGCCTCTGCTGGTGGTGGTTTTGGACTCTCAGCCTTTGGTTCCGACAGGATCGGTTAACCCAGGCGGCCACCTTGGTTTTCACGTTCACAGCGGTGGAGGAAGTTACATAGATGGAAGTGGGTGGGGAGAGAGGCCAGGGGAGCAGGGCTCTGGAGGCGAGGCCCGCTGGTGTCTGCACCCACAGGCACGCTGCCCCTGGCCTCCCAGGAGGCGGCCATCGTGGAGGACCTGCTGTACGTGCTGGTGGGTGTGGACGGCAGGTACATCACGGCCCAGCCCCTCACGGGGAGCAGAGCCGAACCTTCCTCGTGGACCCCAACCTGGACCTGTCCATCCGAGAGCTGGTGAGCAGGATCCTGCCTGTGGCCGCTAGCTACTCCACCGTGACCAGGTAGGCACCCCGCTTGCTGCAGTGACTGGAGAGCGCATGCGGAGCCCTGCTGCGGAGAGGCCGGCCTCCCTGTGGGGCCAGCAGACCCGGAGGAGTGCGGGAGGTGGCGCCCACAGGCCCTCGGGCCATCCCTCCCGAGACGCAGCTCGCAGCTGCTCGCACTCAGGGCCGTCTTCTCTCAGATTCATCGAGGAGAAATCCTCCTTCGAATACGGGCAGGTGAACCATGCCTTGGCCGCCGCCATGAGAACCTTGCTGAAGGAGTACCTGATCCTGGTCACACAGCTGGAGCAGCTGCAGCGGCAGGGCCTGCTGTCTCTGCAGAAGCTCTGGTTCTACATCCAGCCAGCCATGCGCACCGTGGACATCCTGGCCTCCCTAGGTGTGAGGGCCTGGTGGGAGGGACTCCCTGGGTCAAGGTGGTTGTCTTCCAGTTTTTTCAAGCAGTCGGAGATCACGTATTGTGTTTTACGAATTTGCGAGAGGAAGACTCTGGGAGTTTCTAGAAACCCAAGCTTCATAGTTTGAATTTCTCCCAGAAAGAGGACTGGTCTTTTGAGAAGGTGGGAGATGAGCTGAGGGCTCTCGCCCACCGTGGCCAGGGGCCCTCTCGGCACTGAGCGCCGCCCTTTCCCCGGCAGCCACCTCGGTGGATAAAGGCGAGTGTGTGGGGGGAGCAACCCTGAGCCTCCTGCACGACCGGAGCTTCAGCTACACGGGCGACAGCCAGGCGCAGGAGCTGTGTCTGTACCTCACCACGGCCGCCAGCGTGCCCTACTTTGAGATCCTGGAGAAGTGGATCTACAGGGGCATCATCGACGACCCGTACAGGTGGGGCGGGGGGCTGTGGGAGGGGGGTAGCGGCCCTGCGGACCCCCACCCTCTGCATGCCCGGGAACGCGCGCCCTGCCTTGCAGCGAGTTCATGGTGGAGGAGCACGAGCTGCGCAAGGAGAAGATCCAGGAGGACTACAACGACAAGTACTGGGAGCTGCGCTACACCGTGGTGCAGCGGCACATCCCATCCTTCCTGCAGAA
>NW_011479177.1:10379-11258 GCF_000754665.1 Bison bison bison | reverse complement strand
AGGGGATCACCCCACTGAACTCGGCTCTGACACTTAACCGCCGGGCCAGTGTGGCCCCTAAGGATCAGGGCTCCCTCGAGGCCTGCCCCAGCAGACCCCTGTCGTGAGCGTCGGGTCCCCAAGCCACTGCATCTTTCCAGTGTGGCCACCAGTTGGGGTCCCGGGCTCCTCCCCAGGTTTGATATTTGCTACGCCGGCCCCCAGACTTGGAGAAACTTTACTTAGCAGATACGCTGGTCTGCTATAAAGAATGTTGTAATGGATACAAACAGCCCGATGAGGAGGTCTGCAGGGCAGGTCTGGAGGGTCCCAAACTCGGGAGTGTGTCTGTCCCCAAGGAGCTGGGGGCCAGCATGCCCCTCCCTCCTGGCAAGTGGACATGCTCACCAGCCCAGAAGCTCTCCAAGCCCATCCCGTAGGGAAATCACGTAGGTTCCAGGACAGGGCACGACCAGTCCTCTCGTGGGCTCTTGGTCCCTAACTTGACCTCCAGCCACTCCCCTCCCCAGGTATCGGGGGACAGGCCAAGGGTCTCACTGTCCTGCCCTGTGGTTGGTTCCTCTGGCCGCCAGCCTGCCTCCTGAAGGTCTACAGTGACGGCCAGGAGTCCCCTCGTGGGTGTGAACTCAGGTGGGGTGAGAGGGTTCTGGGTGCTCAGTGATGAACCAGGAGCAAGACCAGAGCACGTGTCGTCTTTATCCCAGCATCACAGGCCAGCAGAGGAAAAGCAGGAAAGGGCACAGGCCCTGCTGGGCCGGCGGTGTTTTTAGGCATCACCTTGTGGGTCAGGAACCTGGTATAGAGACACGTGTGTTACCTAGAGACAGGCTCCAGCCAGGGCCCTGACGTTGGTTCTGAGAGCTGGGCTGGGGGCAGGGC
>NW_011479177.1:4444-10279 GCF_000754665.1 Bison bison bison | reverse complement strand
GCTGGGAAGTGGCGGAGGGTCTGGCTCTCTGAGGTGGTTCTCGTGGCCTCGATGAGGAAAGTCCGGGGTAAGGACTCGCAGGAAGTCGCAGCGCTCGGTGGGTGACGGCTGTACTGTGCTGCTCTGCTCTGGGCGGGGGGTGGTTTCTGGGACTGTTCTCTCCCGGTTGGTTCTGTTCCCGACCTCTGGCCAGCGTCGGGGCGGCAGCCTCTCGGGTTCAGGCCTGCAGCTTGTCACGTGTGCAGCAGAAGTTCCATGTGCTTTTCTCCACCCTTCCTAGGAAAATACCTGAACGTGGTCAGAGAGTGTGGTCATGACGTCACGTGTCCGGCGGCCAAAGAGGTCATCTACACGCTGAAGGAGCGGGCGTACGTGGAGCAAATCGAGAAGGCCTTTGGCTATGCCAGCAAGGTGCTGCTGGGCTTCCTCATGGAGGAGAAGGAGCTCGTAGCTCACCTGAGGTGCGCGGCTTCCTCCTGGGGAGAAGGGGCTCGCGGCCCACCTGAGGTGCGCGGCTTCCTCCTGGGGAGAAGGGGCTCGCGGCCCACCTGAGGTGCACGAGCTCAGTGGCTCCCTGCCCTCCAGGGGCCCATCTGCAGCCCCCTCTGTGCCCTTCTGGTGGCATCTCCTGCACAGCCTGGTGTAGTAGGCCTATGCCCCCAATTCCTTTGAGCTCATTTTGAGCTTACCTCTGACGCCCGTGTAAGTGTGTTTCTCAGTGGGGGCACTCATAGGCTCTGTGGTCACACGTCCTCCCCGCCCCACCCAGTGCCTTGTGACCTGGCACCCACTGTGGGGAGCACGAGGCAAGCCTGGGCTCTCCCCTGCCCACAGGTCCATCAAGCGCTACTTCCTCATGGACCAGGGTGACTTCTTCGTGCACTTCATGGACCTCACAGAGGAAGAGCTGAAGAAGCCAGTGGACGACATCACGCCCACCCGCCTGGAGGCGCTGTTGGAGCTGGCCCTGCGCATGAGCACCGCCAACACCGACCCCTTCAAGGACGACCTTAAGGTGGGCCTTTGGTGAGCTCTGCTCCCCGGGGGGACGCTCCCAGGAGCTCCCGGGCTCTGTCAGGGACACGCCTCGGGCTGTGGGTGCCCAGCCTCTCCGTGGGTCTCCGCGGCCTCTGCATCCGCACTGGGCAGGGACACTGGCCTTCGTCTTCTGTAGTGTCTGGCCTCATGCATGGAGCTGGATGGGTACTTGTTTCCATTTTCTGGAAGTTTCAGGAGGGCCGGTTCTAATTCTTCCAGAAGCTTCTTGTGTTGTGAGGGATTAGTGGTTCCCCCGTCTGCTCCGCAGTTACAGGTCTGTGCCGATCTCCTGTTTCTTCTTGAGTCTGTTTTGCTGCTTTGTGTGTACCTAGGAATTTGTGTAGGAATCAGTTCTCATAATCCTGTTTATTTTTGTAAGATTAACAGTGTCCCCACTTTCATTTCTCTTTTTAATAATTTGTGTCTTTTTTAGTTAAATATAGCTAAACACTTGGCAGTTTTGCTAGTTTTTCAGAGCGCTAACTTGGTTTCATCTGTTTTCTCTGTTGTGTTTTATTTATCCTGCTCTAATCTCTCTTATCTTTCTCTTTCTGCTGATTCTGGGTTTAGTCTGTTATTACTTAGTTTCTTGAGTTGTAGAGTGAGGCTGTTGACTTGAGGCTCTTCTTCTTTTAACACAGACATTTGTGGCTCTGGATTTCCCGCAGCTCTGCTTTGCTGTGCTGGCTGTAGTGTCTCCATTTCCATTAGTCTGATGGTGTTTTCAGATTTCTCTTGTGATTTCTTCCTTGACCCGTTTGTTTTTAGGAGTGTGTTTCGTTTTCTCTGCTCGTGCTTTCTGGTTTTATCATGTTGATTTCTGACGTCCCCCTTCTGTCGTCTGAGGGCTTGCTGGGATTCCGGTTTTGTCAGCCTCATTGAGTCTTCGTGGCTTCCCCTGTGGTCTGTCCTGGGGCGTGTTCTGGGTGCATTTAGTGTCTGGCCGTGCCCTGCGGGCCAGTCAGCCCACTGTGCTCACATCCGTCCCTGGCCTGCTGGGCGTCTGCATCGTGGACAGCAGGGTGTCAGGTCTCCCTCAGGCCTTCAGCTCACGCTCCATATCTTTTGGGGTCTCTTGTGAGGTAGATAGAAGATCCTGGAGTCAGACTCTTGAGTCAGAGCACACAGCCAGTGCCCAGCTAGACCAGCATCACTGGCACTCTGTCCCTGGGCACTGGGCCGCCCACCGAGCAGGGCTGCAGCCCAGGCGGGAGGCAGCACACGTGTTCCGGGCCCGCTTCTGCAGATGATGTGTGTGCTCACCTGCGGTTCCTGCTGCTGCTTCCCTCTCTTGTCGTCATCCTTTCAACCTTCTTACCAGTTACCATCCCACCATCGCTGGTGCGTGGGAGGCCCTCGTGTGTGTGGCGGAGGCGGGGCCTGCACTCCCTGCCTGGGCTGCCGTGCTGCCCTCAGCACACGCACCCCCAGCTGGGCCTGTGGGAGCTGGGGCCGGGCAGTGACTCACGGTTCAGGGCTTCTTCTTGCCCTTGTTTCTCGTTGATACCGTCAGGGGTGTTTGTAAAGTGATTTCTCTGTACTCTTTTTCTGCTTTCTTGGGAAGTGGTTTAGTTTTTTAATCAGTTTGTCAGTGGATGTCTGGTGTGTTCAGCCATCTGCCAGACTTAGAGTCTGTGTCTGGGGTGCTTGCTTGGCTCTGGGCTCACTGTCCAGCCATGATGCCAGGGTGGGTGTGGCAGGGTGTGATGCTGTTCGTCCGTTTCCCCAAGATCGACCTGATGCCTCACGACCTCATCACCCAGCTGCTGCGGGTCCTGGCCATTGAGACCAAGCAGGAGAAAGCCATGGTCCACGCCGACCCCACCGAGCTCACACTCAGCGGCCTGGAGGCCTTCTCCTTCGACTATGTGGTCAAGTGGCCCCTGTCTCTGATCATTAACAGGTGCGCGTTGGGCTCTCATGCCCGCTCGTGCCCCAGGGGTTACTGGCTGCTGGGCCGTGCTCTGCCCCACGAGCCTCGCGTGGGGTGCCTGGGGCAGCAGCAGCTCCCGAGTGCCCGTTGGAGCCACCTCGTCCTGTGCTCACAGGAAAGCCCTGACGCGTTACCAGATGCTCTTCAGACACATGTTCTACTGCAAGCACGTGGAGCGGCAGCTGTGCAGCGTCTGGATCAGCAACAAGACGGCCAAGCAGCACTCCCTGCACTCCGCCAAGTGGTGCGTGCTGGCGCGCAGGCGGGGCCGGCCCCGTGCACACCCGGCACAGACCTGCGGCACGCGCCCACGGCCTCCACCGCCCCGCGTTTGTGCCGCGTGCACGCGGGACAGACCCCGGCCCCTTCAGGGTGTGGAGTGGTGGCATGGGGGCAGCAGGAGGCCACCTGCTGACGCCCTCGCCTGCAGGTTTGCGGGTGCCTTCACGCTGCGGCAGCGGATGCTCAACTTCGTGCAGAACGTCCAGTACTACATGATGCTTGAGGTGGTGGAGCCGACCTGGCACGTCCTTGAGAAGAGCCTGAGATCTGTGAGCTCAGTCCAGCCAGCCCTGCGCCTGGGGGTCTGCAGAGCGGGGTCAGGGAGGCAGGGCCCGGGCCCCACGGCTCCCAGGAGGGGAGGCAGCATGCCCAGGACTCCTGGGCTCAGGCTGCTGGAGGAGCGCATCCTTCCCTCAGAGCCTCGGCGCTGGACGGGCACCCCATCCAGGGCCTGGGGCCCTTCAGCCAAGAACGTCACGTCACCAAACTCCAGGACTAAAAGCACAGCGAGCACTGTTTTTTGTCTTTAAAAACCAAAATCTTAGACCTTGTGGGGCACGTTAAACGTGCTCTCTCGGCAGCATTTTGGAGGTTTTCCCTAAAGGCCCCAGGGTTGTTTAGAAGCGGAGCGGCGCGGCACGTGTGGCGGCCGTGGGGACGCGCTGCTGCCCCGCGGGCGCCCAACGGTGCCTTCCACGCAGGCCTCCACCATTGACGACGTGCTGGGGCACCACGCCAGCTTCCTGGATGGCTGCCTCAAGGACTGCATGCTGACCAACCCCGAGCTGCTGCGCGTCTTCTCCAAGCTCATGTCCGTGTGCGTCATGTTCACCAACTGCATGCAGGTGCCACCGGGACTCGGCGTGCGGCGGGCACGGGGCGGGTGTGGGGTAGGCGGGGAGCGGGGGATGTGGGGCGGTGGGTGTGGGACGGGCAGGAGCCATGACCGGAGTCCGCAGTCCGTCCTGGCCACGCAGGGGCTACATTTACTCGCGGAGGTTGGTCGTGGCTGATGAGCATTCCTCCCGACCCCCAAGAGATTTACGCAGAGCATGAAACTGGACAGCGAGCTGGGCCGCCTGACGCTGGAGCACGGCACGATGCAGGGGCCTCCCACAGAGGCCGAGCGGGCCGAGGAGCGCACCCGCAAGGAGCTCGCCCGCAAGGTGGGTGGTACCGCACGGCCGTCCCCGACGGCCTCCTTCCTCACCTCACATTTGACACAGTGTTCGGGTCACAGCACTTAGAAGCCTGCTTGCTATGTCCTTCCATTCCTGCCTGCCTTTGATTGATAAAAAGACTCTTTAAATTACGTTCCAAACACAAGCCGTGGAGAATCTGCCTTCCCAGCCTGCCGGGGCAGGGCCGTGTCATCCAAGGGTGTATGGTTAGGCCGGGCCGTGGGGACACCCCACAGGGGCCCAGTGAGCTCGGAGCTCGGGCCCTGTGGCCCCTGAACAGAGTCTGTCTAGTTGGCAGAGTCGGGCACCTGATCGGGTGCAGGTGTGTGTCCTGTAGGGTGGGCGGGGTAAGGTGACCCAGGCGGGCACTTGCAGGTTGCCCACTTGCCTAGGGCAGCTTGAAAATCTGAGCTCCCTGAGGAAGCCCCGCGGTCCACGTCCTGGCTCCTGGCTCTGTGTGCTGGGGACACAGGGCCTCCTGCCTGGACGTGCCTAGGTCCTCCCGTCTCAGGAATTTGTACGGTGCCCTAACTTTTTACCTTTTATTGATGACTCTCTAAGATGTGTTCTTCTGTTTAAAAAGAGGAGTGGGTTTTGAGCTGTCGGGGGCACCGTGTCTTGCAGTGCCTGGCTGAGCATGTGGACGCGCCACAGCTGGCCTCCAGCTTCGAGGCCACCATCAATAAATTTGATAAGAATTTCTCAGCTCACCTGCTCGACCTCCTGGCCCGGCTGAGCGTCTACAGCACCAGCGACTGCGAGCACGGCATGGCCAGTGTCATCTCCAGGTGGGCCCCCGCCGCGCCGAGTCCTCCCACTGCCCTGCGCCCTCCTGCCCCTTGAGCCGCAGGGACTGAGGCCGCGTCCTTGGCCTCCGTGTGCTGGTGCTGATCCCCGTCACCTGCTGAAAGGAGGCCGTCTGGGTGTTCACACATGTGCGCGCGTCTGTGTGTGCGCACATCCATCAGGGTGTGTTTGCGTGAGTGCTCACATGCGTGCACGCGTGGGCCAGCACGCGTGAGGCTGCTGCATCAGCACCTCCCCCAGCCCAGTTGGTCTGTGTTCCGAGGGCCAGGCCGGGGTCAGTTACACCAGCTGCTGCGCCCTGAGCCAGGACCAGACAAGGGCAGTGAGGAGGTGCTGCCCTCCCCACGCCCCGCCTGCCATGGTGAGTACGCGAGGTGGCCACGCCTCCAGGGCTGTGGCCGTGACGGTGCTCCCATGGGGTGCGCTGCCTGTGACCCCAGGAGCGACGAGCAGCAGGCATGATGGGAACAGAAGTGTGGACCTGGGGGGGCCCGTGGGCCAAGCAGTGGGGTCTGTGGCTCTGGGCCAGCAGTTTCCGCTCCTCAGAGGGACATGGGGGGCCCGCTCACGCGGGGTTCAGATCGGAAGAGCGTC
>NW_011479177.1:2940-4344 GCF_000754665.1 Bison bison bison | reverse complement strand
GGGTTCGGTGAGTGAGGTCCGGGGGAGGAGGGGCGGCCCTTGCTCTCGGAAACTCCTGTGGGGCGGCCTCCGGCTCAGCCAGATGCTGGGACTACTCTGTTCCGCCCGAGGGCCCTGACATCCCGGGGCCCAGGGTTCTGAGAGCTGTAGGGTCCCGGGGCTGGAGGCTCTTGTCTCCTCTTTGACCTGGGTGTTTTCTTGTGTCTTTAAGCTCTGCTCTCACTGGTGCTGGAGCAGGTGGTGCTTGGGCTGTGTGTGCGTGTGTGTGCACGTGTGCTGGTGATTCGAGTGCCCTGGGCCTCGCCGTGGGTGGTGAGGGGGTCGCCAGGGTGACTGAGGCCTCCTTGGGGACCCCACCTGCTTCCCCCACAGGCTGGACTTCAATGGCTTCTACACGGAGCGACTGGAGCGCCTATCTGCAGAAAGGAGCCAGAAGGTGGCACCCCCCGTGCCCGGCCCGCGGGGGCCTCCTGCCCCCGCGCCCAGGGTGGCCGTGCCCGCGCAGTGACGGTGCCCGGCTGTCCCGGCTGAGCCTCGGTGCGAGAGGCTCTGCAGCGTCTCTGGAGCGCGTGTGCCGTGTGTTCTGCCCAAACATAAAGTTGACGCGCCTGCACTCGTCTCCTCTCGTTCTTGGGCTCACACTCGGACCCGAGAGCGTCTGTTGGTTTGGGCAGGCACGGGGCAGGGCCGTCGTGGTCTCTGCCGTCCTCCTCCAGATGGAGCAGAGTCACTTGGAAGAATTTTTTGGCTTCATATAAAGCAAAGTGAAAACACATGGCCTTAGAGCAGCTTTAGGATGGTCACCAAGGTGCTGGGCCGGGCGAGACCCGGTGTGGTGTCCACACTGCTCCTTCATGCTGGGGCTGGCTTCGGGCAGCAGGGGGCAGCACAGCCCCTGGTCCGCAGCTGGAGCCGCCTGGGTGTGGGTGAGTCACCAGCCTGCAGCCAAGAGGGTGCAAGAGCAGCCTGGGGCTGCCGCCTGAGGGGAGGCCCCACCCAGCCCAGCGTCCTGGGTGTGTCCGGTGGTGAGCATCTTCCTGCTGCCCCTTCCTGCAGAATTCCGTGTGTCTCATTTTCAAAATCCGGTTCTGACCACCTGTTCCAGGGGCCCCTGGCAGAGGATGGATGCCCAGGTTCCCCCAGGGACGGGGGTGGGGCAGTGCTCGGCCTGGCTGTGCCCAGCAGAGGGCACCCTCCGAACAGGGGGCTGGACTCGAGCTTCCTCTTCTGAGCTGTGTGTAGGTGTGACCTGGAGCAAGGAGGCTTGTCTGCCAGTCCGGGTCCTGTGGGGCTTCTGCAGCACAGGGTCTGCCTGCGGGCACCTGCTGGCCTCCCACCTCGCCCTGAGGCCCTCATCCCTGTCCTGGGCTCAGCACTGGGCTCTCCTGAGACGCCTCTGGGGCA
>NW_011479177.1:0-1134 GCF_000754665.1 Bison bison bison | reverse complement strand
GCCTGGGGGTGATTGCCCACCTTTGCTGGGACCCCCAGCCTGGCGAGGAAGGGAGGATGGGGAGCGGTGGCCTGGAGCTGGGGGGTCGGGGACACCCCACGGAGTTGCCCAGCCACATGGGGACCTGACTTTCTCGGGGGACTGGCCGTGCTGCTGGCCTTTACCCCCACCCTGGCTCCCAAGAGCCTCCTGGGGTTCTGGGGTGAGGGCACTTCCTAGGCAAGCGCCCTCCCCTCGGCCTCTCTGTCCTGGAGCTTTGCCAGACAGTCTAATGGGGGCACGACCACTAACACTGGCAAGAGGAAGAACCTCGGGGGTGAGGCCGGTGGTCAGCTGGGGTCTGGGCTGTCTGGTCGGGTACGGGGCAGCTTCGAGCTCCAGGCGGGGTGAACGCTGCGGAAGAGGCTCTCACTCTGCCTTTAGATGCAGCTGAGTGATTATGGAGATGAGCGGGCAGACCCGGTTTCCCCCACCCCCCAGGGCCTGTGTGCGCCCTGGCCCCTGAGGGGGGCGGTATCTAGGCCACCCTGGGCTCCAGGTGGCAGCTGGTGAGCTCCGAGATGGGCTGGCGCTGGGCAGAGTCTGTGGGCACCGCCCAGGTGGGGGTCCTGTGGTCTAAGGCAGGGCCCCAACTCCGGCTGGGGAGCCAGACCTCAGGGTCTGTGGTAATTCCCCCAGAGAAGGGGCCGCGCACGGCAGCCTGGGAAGGGGCTCCCGGGGCGGGCGGGTGTGCTGTGCACTGCTGATGCCCCTCTCCCACAGAGGTTGCCCCCAGGGCCGCCCTGCCCCATGTGGAGCAGTACGAGGTGGTGAGGCCCCGGCGCCTGCCTGCACCCCGCGCTCGGCGGGCTCTGCCCTCCCACCTGGTAAGTCTCAGCGGGATGCTGGCCCAGGGGGTCCCCCCACCCGCCCCAACCTGGGCCCTCAGAGCCCATTTCCGACTCTGAGCAGGGTGATAGCTCCCTGTGTGCCCCGATCGTAGTAAGGGGGCTGAGGGCCAGGGGGCTTCCAGGCCTTTGGGCAGACTCCTGGGAGCTCACCTCCGCCCGAACAGCCTGCCCCCTGCCCTCAGGCCTCACCTTCTTCCGTCCTGCTCACCCTGGAGGCAGGGCTGCCTCGGGTGGCCCCGGCTGG
>NW_011479176.1:16261-17444 GCF_000754665.1 Bison bison bison | reverse complement strand
TTGACCTGGACCTTGAAGAATAGCAAGGACTTCACCAGGCAGAGAGGGATGGAAAGGGCATAAACAAAAGCACTGAGGGTTTAAGGGAAAAAGAGACCAGCGTGGCTGGAGTGTATATTTTATGTGTGGGGAGAATGGCTATTTATGAGGTTGAAAATAATGATGGCATCTGACTTTGAAGGAACATGTATAACATATTAAGAAATTTGGGCTTTATCACACACCTGATAGGCAAATATGGAACGTTTTAAATCAAGAGAATGATGTACTTGTGTCTATGTCCAGCATGTCTAGCAGATTGCTAGGAAAGGAGACCAGAAAGGCAGATCTATTGAAGAAGGACTAGACTTGTTCTATCATCCCACTTTGGGGGTAAATAAATGGGAATTTTCTGGTGTTGCAGCATTTCTCATTTCAACTGTAACAGCCCAAGTTATTGTTAGATATTTACACTCATAGTCGAACATACATTGCAACACATATATTGATTTTCTTCTTTAGTAAAGGAGAGAGGGGGAAGCTGAAGTCTGAAATCCCCAGCTGTATTAAAGAAATAACAGAATGTCCCTGCCTTTATAATCTGCCTGTAAAATGGGAACCGTGCTAGGAAGCATCCATTAAAAAGGATGATATCAATAGAAATAATGTTATTTTAAAAAGCAACAATAATCTAAAATTCAAATCTAAGAACCTTCCCCCTCCATGCTTTCATACACATTATTTAGAGGTCCTTGAGCATCCTGATGTTTACTTTGTGCTATTTTCCTTAGCATTTATATTGGCAGAAATATAAATAATTGAAAAGGTCATAACTCTGATGTCTAGCATAGACAGTTGCACTGGGGCAGACCATAAACCACTTTATCTCTAATCCCTTTAAATAATAATAATAAATTTTAAAAGGTATATAACAAAGAGAGAAGCTGATTGCTCAATTTTAATGGATGAATACAACAAAACCTGTTGCTGATCTGTTTCTGGCTCATGCAAAAAAAAAAAAAAAGATACTTAGCTGGAACTGGCTTTCAGCTTTAATTAAAAAAATAAGTCTTGCAATGAAAACTTCAATCATAGTGCAACTCAGTAAATCAATGAAAGAATGAATCACATGTTTGGATTAACAACCAGGATAGAGGAGGAGAAAATAGAGGGGTTGGTGCTACAAGAGGAGCACAGTGAAGAA
>NW_011479176.1:14479-15368 GCF_000754665.1 Bison bison bison | reverse complement strand
CAGGGGGTTCACACAATGTGAACCTTCAGTGTCTACACATATAATACAGTTTGTATGTGTGTTTCTCTCTCTCTGGGTATGTGTTTATAGGAGAATGGTGGGAACTCTGGTGAACTAAAGTGAATGCTTGACCACCTTCTGGCCCCTACAATACATGTACACATATACATACATATACACATACTGTTAGAAGGCATTCATATAATATTTACAAATTTTCCTAAAACTCATCTGTATCCCAAAGTTAAATTCAAGCCATAGCCTTTATTATGGGACTTCTGTTGCTAATCCAACAGTTCACGTCAAGGATGGGGAAGCTGAGGCCAGAGTGAGTGAGGTCACCAAGTGGCAGAGCAGAGGCTCTTATTCCTAATCCAGAGTTCCCTGTGCCATATTAGCTCTCTTTTTGACTAAGTCATTTCTACTATATCTCAGTACCTGCCTCTCTGAGCTCCTTTTAGATTTGCACTGTCCAACACAGCAGCCACTAGACACATGTGGCTACTTAAATGAATTAAAATAAAATTAAATTAAAAAAATAATTCCTTAGTCTCACGTAGTAAGTTCAGTCATTCAGTCAGTTCAGTCACTCAGTCTGGCCTAACTCTTTGCAACCCCATGAACTGCAGCACACCAGGCTTCCCTGTCCATCACCAACTTCCGGAGTTTGCCCAAACTCATGTCCATTGAGTAGGTGATGCCATCCAACCATCTCTTCCTCTGTGATCCCCTTCTCCTCCTCCGTTCAATCTTTCACAGTATCAGGATCTTTTCAAATGAGACACTTCTTCCCACCAGGTGGCCAAAGTATTGGAGTTTCAGCTTCAGCATCAGTCCTTCCAATGAATATTTAGGACTGATTTCTTTTAGAATGGACTGTTTGGATCTC
>NW_011479176.1:13905-14044 GCF_000754665.1 Bison bison bison | reverse complement strand
AAAGGTAGAAAGCTATGAGATTCCTCTGGCCGGGTGCCTAAAGCAGAAATACGTCTGGGGAACTGTAGTGACTGGAACTATAGTGGCTTAGTGATTCGTAAAATAACAAAATAGGAAAGGTCCTTAGAACTCATCACAT
>NW_011479176.1:12077-13010 GCF_000754665.1 Bison bison bison | reverse complement strand
CAGCTATTTGTAAGGTCTTCTCAGACAACCATTTTGCCTTTTTGCATTTCTTTTTCTTGGAGATGGTCTTGATCCCTGCCTCCCATACAATGTCACGAACCTCCATCCATCAATCTTCAGGCACTCTATCAGATTTAGTCCCTTAAATTTATTTGTCATTTCCACTGTATAAGTGTAAGCAATTTTATTAAGGTTATACCTGAATGGTCTAGTGGTTTTCCCTACTTTCTTCAGTTTAAGTCTGAATTTGGCAATAAAGAGTTCATGATCTGAGCCACATTCAGCTCCTGGTCTTGTTTTTGCTAACTATATAGAGCTTCTCCATCTTTGGCTGAAAAGAAGATAATCAATCTGATTTTGGTATTGACCATCTAGTGATGATCATGTGTAGAGTCTTCTCTTGTGTTGTTGGAAGAAGATGTTTGCTATGACCAGTGTGTTCTCTTGGCAAAACTCTACTACCTTTTGCCCTGCTTCATTCTGTACTCCAAGGCCAAATTTTCCTGTTACTCCAGGTATTTCATGACTTCCTACTTTTGCATTCCAGTCCCCTATGATGAAAAACACATATTTTTTGGATATTAGTTCTAGAAGGTCTTGTAGGTCTTCATAGAACTGTTCAACTTCAGCATTACTGGTCAGGGCATAGACTTGGATTACTGTGATATTGAATGGTTTGTCTCAGAAAAGAACAGAGATCATTCTGTCATTTTTGAGATTGCATTCAAGTACTGTATTTCAGACTCTTTTGTTGACTATGATGGCTACTCCATTTCTTCTAAGGGATTCCTGCCCACAGAAGTAGATATAATGGCCATCTGAGTTAAATTCACCCATTCCAGTCCATTTTAGTTCGCTGATTCCTAAAATGTTGATGTTCACTCTTGCCATCTCCTGTTTGACCACTTCCAATTTGCCTTGATTCATGGACCT
>NW_011479176.1:10064-11855 GCF_000754665.1 Bison bison bison | reverse complement strand
ATCTCCTCATTCTTTCTGGAGTTATCTCTCCACTGATCTCCAGTAGCATATTGGGCACCTATCAACCTGGGGAGTTCCTCTTTCAGTGTCCTATCTTTTTGCCTTTTCATACTGTTCATGGAGTTCTCAAGGCAAGAATACTGAAGTAGTTTGCCATTCCCTTCTCCAGTGGACCATGTTTTGTCAGAACTCTCCACCATGACCCGTCTTATTGGGTGGCCCTACACGCCATGGCTCATAGTTTCATTTAGTTAGACAAGGCTGTGGTTCATGTGATCAGATTGGTTAGTTTTCTGTGATTGTGGTTTTCATTATGTCTGCCCTCTGATGGAAAAGGATCAGAGGCTTATGGAAGCTTCCTGATGGGAGACTAGCCACAGTGTAAGTGCTCAAAAGTCACATGTTGCTTGTGGCCTGCTATACTGGACAGCACAGATACAGAACATAGCTTTCATCTTACAAAGTTCTATGGAATAGTGCTGTGAATCTAGACTGTACTCTGGGGCAGCTGTCTCATTTGTCATGCCCTACTCATGTTATTGATAAAAAAAAAATCGCATGAACAGTGTATAGATGAATCCATGGTTTTTCTAAAAGGTGGAGGGACACATAGGACAGTTGGTGCTGATGCAATTAGCAAGGTATACACTCTGTCACCTTGACTCTCCCACCAGTGATTCAGATCTCAGTGGGGTGATGACTCGTGTACTTAAGCAAACTCATTACAAGCAAGTTCAATATGTGTAGAGACTCGGGGCGGGGGGGGAAGTGCATCAATATAAAATAATTCCCCTTCTCTGCATAGTGCTAATGAAAACTTGGCTGGTATTCTCATATCTTCCTCCTTTAGACCTATAGGGCATCTGCTTGAGGAAGAGAAGCTGCATTCCCACTTGCCTCCAGGACCTGTATAATATGCTGTCCCTGCGGCCACAGTGGCCCAAGCTGCACCAGGTGTTCTGGCCTCTCTGCCTAAAGAGAGTGACTGTACTGAACATAATTGAAATCAGATTCCATTCATTCTGCCTGGGGATCCTCTGTTCTCTGTCTGCAGCAGAGGCCAGCATGTTGCTAGACGACTTGGAATGCTGGACAATGAGGATTGCTAGTCTCAGCTGTTACTCAATGCCCAAGGCCTTGTTTTCATCCATGAAGGCTGCCCCCACACCCCTTGTGTCTCCTGCACCTGAGCCCCAGAGCCAGATCTAACTCTTGCATGCCAGGTACAGGCTCGACAGGCCCCTGTGTTATGGCAGAGACCCATTGGTTTGCTCAAATTGAGTAGTGAAGCCTGGTTAAAGGGGACAGTAAAGGTGGATAGTTCTAACAGCGTGTGAGCTGCTTTTCATCTCTTCCCTGTCTTTCAATCATAGATCAAAACAGTGACAAGAAAGGGACATTGGCAAGGCATGTCCTTGTCTGTACCTGATATTTAGGGGACTGGAGTCCTTTAAATGATGCCTGGATCCTGCTGCCTTGAACCTATTGGGAATTCACTTTTCAGCCTAGTGGCATTAGACCCCTATGAGGGCTGTCTCTACAACAACAGAGAATGATTTTTCCACCCAGGTACATTCCTCAGGAGAAGTAGATATGATTAATCTGTAGCTTCTACAGCCACTGTGACCATTAGGCACTATTATAGCCTCATTCCTTGGTACCTCAAGATAGAGGTTTTCTCATCTATGGACAGAGAACAGGCAAGGCGAGGTGAAGTTTCCAAAGTCTTAGAAAGTCCAAGTTCCTCTCCCTAATGTCAAGGATGTTTCTTTTCTTAGGATCTCACCATGG
>NW_011479176.1:6322-9964 GCF_000754665.1 Bison bison bison | reverse complement strand
ATTTGAAGCATAAAATAATGACTTCCTGTGATAGGTAGACTTTTACAATAGCCACCAAGATTTCCCATGCCTGGTGTACACATGCCTTCTTCCAGTTATTTAGTCAAACACTAATATAGGTGCTGTTGTGAAAGAAATAGATTTAGTTAAGGTCACAAGTCAGGTAATTTTGAAGGTGATTATGCTTCATGGGCTTGACCTCATCATATAAGCCTTAAAAGGTACTGGCCTCTTTTTGGAGAGATATTCATGGACTCAGGTGACTCAACATATGGAAGACTGCAGGCTTTGAAACTGGAGGGATTCACAAGGAAAGAAATGAGGGCAGCCTCTGGAAGATAAGAACAGCCTCTGATGGACAGCCAGAAAGCAAACAGAAACCTTAATCATACAACCGCAAGGAACTGAATCCTGACATAATCACATGAGCTTCAAAGAGGACTGTGAACTCCAGATTGGAATGAAGTCTGGCTAATAGTTTTATTTCATCCTTGTGAGACAATGAGGTGAGAATCCAGTCATGCTGTGTCAGACTTCTGACTTACAAAACCATGAGCTGATAAATGGGTATTAAATTTGAGGTAACTTGTTAGGCAGAAGCGGAAAACTAATACACTTTCTTTACAAAAAGTGTGGTATTGGCAAGGTAATAGGCTTTGGAATCAGATAAGCTTAGATTCAAACCACAGCTCCATCAATTACTAGCTTAATAACTTTGAGACCATTGCTTAGTTTCTCTGAGATTCTGTTTCCTCATTTGTAAAATGGGGGTACCACCACCTACTTCTTAGGACACGTATGAGAACTAAATGAGAGATAATGCCTGGCACATTCTAGTGATCCCTCCAAAATGATTTCCTTAATTCTCCATCCATTCCTGAAGAGTAGAGAATGACTGGACTACAGGCAATGAAACCTGGATATGGGGAAGGAGGGACAGCAGGATTAACAGAGAACCAGAAATGGCAGAGAAGGGAAGAGTGACACATTATGAAATGAAAAAAAAAAAAAAGTAGCTGAGTTTATTCAGCACATAATTGCCTATAAAACTGAATTCAGGTCTTAAGTGTAATTCTAAATGCTGACTAAACACAAAGGTACATTTGGTGTAGAGCTTCAAATTCTTTGTGAAACCAGACTAGGCTGTACTTATGTGAATGTTTGCAATTACGTGTGTGTGTGTGTGTGCGCGTGCGCATGCAGGTGCTTATATATTATAATACTTAAATCTATGGGTCATGAGCTTCAATATCTTCACTAGTCAGACAGATACATAAATGAGTTAAAACAGCCTAGTAAACATAAATAGGGTGGGTTGGGGACAGTGAAAGTGATTGATGCCCTGCCTAGGGGCAGTCTAAGTCTGTTTATGCTAGACGAACAAAATTCTGCAAGTCAATTTTGGCCTGTGGAAAACCAATTTGTGGCCTCTGGCTTATATCATGCCAACCATCTTTCCATCCACTAGGATTAGAGTCAGGGGATCTCACTGTACAACTTTAGGCTTAGATATTCAGAGGAACACTGGATTAAGATCCAGGGGAGCCTGCTGTATGATCTCCAGAATATCCTTTTCCTTCTTTTGCTTTTAGTTTCTTGATATATGTATAAAGTGTAGTAGTTAACAGCAAATAACCTGGAGTCAGACTGCCTCAGGGTTAAGCCAGGCTCAATTGTTCACTAGCTATGTGACTTTGGGCAAGACTTAACCTCTTGTACGTTAATTTCCACATCTATAAATTGGCAAAACTATTAGCACCTAATTAATAAGGCTGCTAATGAGGAATATAGACACTGTGGTGGTGTCTGATAGTAAAGGGAAGATTCAGCACCACCAGAAGAACCCTCCAAGACCACAGGACAGTGAAAAATTTCACTGAACTTAAGGAGGCAGAATGCAATGATGACATCAGAATTCTAAAATGGTACTCACAATAAAGGGATTTTTATTATTGGTAGTGGTAGTCACAGTCTTATGAGGTATCTGAACTTGAACATATACCTTGATTCCTTCTACACCTCACTTTTCTCATTGGATCAGACTACTGCATAAGACTATTATTAGGAGAAAGTTGAGATGATCTCAATGAAAATGCTCTGAATTTTATAAAAGTGTATCCCAATGGGCAGGCTATGACATTTTCCAAGAATGAATCTCTAGCTAGACAACATTCTGAAAAGCTGTTTAGGGTAGCAACCTATAAAATATTGTCTTCCATCTTGGGCAACTGGTTTCAAGTCAAAGATTGAGGACCATACTGACAGGTTTAAGAATCCTAAGATAATTATAAGATCTACCTCACAGAGTTGTTATAACTTTACCTAAGAGAATATATGTAAGGTGCTGAGCACAGAATATATTCCATAAGACAATACATGATGCCTCTTATTCTCTTGCTAGTTGCTAAACCCCACATCACTACATGTCATTTCCTTTATCTCAAGTAGATGAATTTCTTTCTGAAAAAGCTAACTTATGAAACATACAGAGTTTTGACAGGGATTTAAACCAATTAGGAGAGAGAAACAAATTGGAAGGTCCCCCAGACATACATCTACTGCAGTAATGGAGCCCCAAAGATTTTTAAAGGGCCCTGAGAGGAAGCAAAGTGGGGTGAGCATGTGACCCCAATAACCCTGCCTTCTTTCAAAGCAGTGCTTTATTTTGTATCTTCATTTGGGGCTCTACATCAGATATTGTTTGAAGAAAAGATTCCATTGCCAACAAGATGCTTGAAGGCCCCAAGTCTTGTCTATTTCTTCTTTTCCTATTGAAACTAACCCCCATTTTAAAGATGAGCAGACTGAAGGCCAAAGCCAAGTCTTGCCCAAGGTCACACAGCTATATAGTAGCAGAGCAGGAACTAGAATCAGGTATCCTGACTTCTTGGGTAGTACTCTTTCAATTTTATCAAGTAGGGTAGCATGTTAGTGGGGAGCAGGGTCAGCTGGAGATGAGTGAGGAATAACTAGAGCAGGGATAAGAGACAGGGAACAGAGCCAGTTCTTGGCAGGCATGGAGTGAGAGATTAGTAGGGGGTGCATCCAAGTGTAAGTGTACACAAACAAGTATAGGCCAAATTCTCCCAGGCAAGAAGGCTTCTTGGTCTTTCCGCTCATGCCCCCATTCTCCCAGTTCCAATTCTGAGTCAGAGGGATAGCCAGGGAAAAGAATATCAAATTTTATCTTTCAAGGTTTATGTTGGACTATTTAGTCTAATGTTTTTTAGTTCATGAAGGAGTAAACGTAATTAATAATAGAATGATATGCAATGCTGCACATGCTTGCCAAAGCACAGGATCTGGCAGAAAATATTTCCAAGTATCCTCTCTCTGACTACTGAGCCAGAAGAAAGAGGTTCACTGTCCAGATACCATTCTGGGTGAGGGGCACAAGGTCATTACCCAAAACCTGCTAATGTGAAATTGCTGAGCCTGGAAATGGTTTCACATATCAGGCTTTTCCACTGGAAAAAGTAACTACATGAATTTAGAGAATACATGCTTTTACAATTACATTTAAACTGACATTAAAAACAAATGTGAAACAGTCGAAGCCGAACAGGTCAGCATGACCTGGAAAGCAAACGAGAGAAAAAAAAAAGAAAGAAAGAAAGAAAAAAGAAAAAGAAAAAAGGCCCA
>NW_011479176.1:4627-5794 GCF_000754665.1 Bison bison bison | reverse complement strand
GCTCTCTCCTCTTACATCAATGCAAAGTTTGAGGCTGGCCTGGGAGAAGAACAAAACATCACACTTGATGGAGAAGCAAGTGTATGATGTAAGTGAATAGTGTGGGGGCACTAAAGCTAGAAGATGTAAAATCTTATCAACTTTCTTCCGTCATCTTAACTTCAATAGAAAACAAGAAAGTAGGCACTGGTTCTTAGATTTTGCCTTCTTTCAGTTTATGAAAAGTTCAAGTGTATGTGTACTGCTAAAAGGGAAGTCACATTAACTTTGAGAATAGGGAGAAAAAGAATGTCTTACTGTACTCTCCTGGTCTGTTTGAAGAGATGGCTGGCTAGCTTCTTGGAGGTGTTCCTCCAGGGGAATCAGAAATCTGGTCTGTGTTTACTGAACTTGTATGGATCAGCTACTACCTTCAGCTCAATGATGGAGCCTAAGGTTATGATCAAACTCCATGGCAGAGGTCCAGCAAAATAGAGGTAAGAGGAAACTTGTGAATTGTAAAACAACCAAGTGAAAATGACCACAGGAGCCTCAGATAGGGACAGTGGCTCCTTGTTCAAAGCAGCACTTTGAGTCCCATTAGCTAAGCTTCTTTGCAGCAGTAGCACACTGGAAAGCAAGCAACTGCACCAGAGCTTCACTGCATCCACTTGAGTCAGTGCCTGATGCCACCATATATGATCAAAAACAATCAAAGGGCCTTCTGCTAATACCGTCATATTATAGAAAACAATAATCATGATAGTCATGGCTACATGAATTGGTAACTCTACTACTTAGTCCTCACATAGCTATGAGGTAGGGAAATACCATCAGCCTCACTGGCAGAAGTAATCAACTAAGAGAGTAGTCCCCAACCCCAACATCAGAGCTTCTGTTGAGGAGCAGGGGCTTAAGTCCCCAAGTCTCTCATTCCAGATGTCTCCAGGATACCCAATAAAAGCCTCTGGAACCCTCATTTTGAATAAGGCAAATCAGGTCAGCCTTTCTTCAGTGTCTGGTCATTATGAGATGTTTGCAATATCTAACCTGGAATTTTTCTAATATGGTGAACATAGCAATCTGAAGATGTGTTAGCATGGTAGCTGGCTCCATAATCAGATACTTGAGTCAGATCTCTGATGTAGGAGGCAGCAATGCAAAGTTGGGGAGAAGGAGTGCCTGCCA
>NW_011479176.1:0-4527 GCF_000754665.1 Bison bison bison | reverse complement strand
GCCTGCCATTTTGGACTAGAGATTTCTTCTCATTTCCTACCTGTAAGACAGAAGTGAGACTGGGAAATGGAAAATTCTTTATTTGGAGTTTTGGGGGCTTTTCCTCTTTCTCTTTCTTTTCTGCTTTATTGATCCATATACTAAAGGACATATATGTGTTTGTATGTGCCTCTTGGGCAAGAATTAAGTGGTGGTTGTGGTTGAGAGGAAAGGATATGGGGGGAGAGAAGGGAGGTGAAATTTAACAGTCTCCTTATAGCCACTCAGAGGCCAACAAAGTCTCCCTATTTGGTCTTCTGAATTTCTTGTAGTAGCCAAACAATCCCATACTATTACAAGCATTATTACTCATCCTAGAGATGGGAATGCTTCGAAATTAATGTCTCTGCACCTAACAGCTCACTAATCAAAGCTTCTATGCCTCATTTTCCACCCTGGTGAGAGTCCTTAGTCTCTTCCAGTTTCATTGTGGTCAGCATGATACACCACACTGTGCAGGCCCAGGCTGGTGAACTTTTGTCTTGGTCAAGATCCAGATTTTCTTTTTAGTTCCAAGTTCCAGTCCAATTTTTTTGCAGGTGATTTCTTCAGGATTGGTGCTTACATTTTTTTAAATTACTGACTGTTAAAACTCTGAAATGTCCCTCAACAATCAATTTTCACTTCAGCCACAGAACCACTGGTCCAATGGGGTATTAAACAGTGAAAAGAAATACATTCTATGCCAGGCTTAAGAGATCTAAAAACTGTAGCAAGGATAAAATGGACTGAAGAGAATGGAACTTGGTTCTAAAAGAGGTGATCCAGGGTAGCCATGCCACTTGCAGTTTACTTTCTATATACCCATTGCCATGGAAATATTATTGGTAATAGACAATTTGAAGGCTCTACTGGTTTGTGGATGGTTGTGTGTTTTCCCCTTAGTTCTACTTCACATAAACATGATCCCAAGGGATGTACAAAAGTCTCTAAAAAAGCATCTTTCCCAGGTAAATTGTCTATGTAGAAGTTCAGGACAATAAGAAAATATTCTAAACACTTTTGTTGATCTTAAGGAATACATTCTCCAATTTGTAAGAACAAGTGGCACTTTTCTTAAATCAAAAGTAGAAGGTTTTCATACAGTTATGTTATCAGCTCATATGAAGCTTTTTTCTAAATTGTTATATTTGGAAAATACCTGCTTTTGTATATATGACCTATTGTGTGCTGTGTACTCTTAGTTTTCCACATAGTACCTTCAAAAAATATTGCCTATGACATCATTTTACTCTCTCAAAAGCAACTGAGGGAATTTGGAGCACTCACAGCAAAAGTAAACAACAATAAAATCTGCTGCTATTACACTTTAAAAACTCAAGGATTTTAAGTGGTGATTTTACAAGTGTGATACTTATTCAGAACCAGATATCATCAATTTTGATGATCAGAGAAAATTATTTACTTCTAACCATAGTTCTATAAAAACAAATATTCAGAGACAGACTACAGCATATATATGCTGTCCCAGACAATGTGGTTTGGAGGTAATTCCATATAAAAGTTCACTTGAGAACTACAATTAGAGAGAAAGATAACTTTTACCCTCCAATATGTCACCAAATATGTATGTAACCAACTGGAAGATGGCAATATTGGCTTTGGAGGACAGATTACAAGGGTTAATTCAAGGGAAACTCAGAGACTGGAGAACCAAGGAACCAGTGCCAAAATCCACACTGCTATAGCAAAGAGAACAGGCTCCAGTGGTGACTGGGAGCACACAGACCAATTTTCATCTGAAAAAGGAAGTACAGTGATATTTATTGTGTACCTACTATGTGTTAGTTTCTTTATAAATTTACCGCAATTTTGTAAGGGAGATTTTATTATTCCCATAATGTAGTTAGGAAATTGAGTTGGGGAAAGTGAAGCTCAGAGAGATTTAATGATTTACCCAAGGTCATCAAGATAGTAAGTGGCAGAGCTAGGACGAGAAACAAGGCCTGTCTGTATCCTAGTCCATCAAGCTATCTCCACTATACAGAGAACCTCCTAAAACACAAAACCAAAACAAAAAAAGAAAACCAGAAACTGTAACTGCTGAGCAACATGTACATGTTGTTGTCAAAATTTATATGGTAATTATACTCCTCTGTGCATGCCTTAATTATGCAGATCTGTAGGACTATTTAAGTATCTAAGAAATGTGTGTGGGGAGTAGCATTTCTCAGAATTGAGACTTACTGCTTGCATCTCCAACCTAGAGACTTATGGGGCTCTAATCTACAGAGTTAAAGTAGAAGGGAAGAAATTCCATTAACTGAGTTTTACATTGTTAAGTCTTCATGATACTCAATACTCTGCTGCTTGCTGAAAGGGGTGTTGAGGGGATTCAATCATTGAGTGGACAGTGAGACGCAAAGTCTTAAAATTTGTGATTTCTAGGCCCCTGACACGAATAATGAAGGTATGTGGTAGCACCATGATGAGGTTCTGGGTGGATGTTGGAATGCTAGTCAGAGAAAAAGAACTGCTAAACTTTAGGGTAGAATATCTAGATAGCCAAAATATTTAGTGATCACTTTGCATGATGCTAGAAGTCATCATGTTTCTCAGAAATAATGTATCTAGCATGCTCCTTGGGTAAGGAATATGTACCTATGACCATTAGATAACTTACTTAGTAACCCTGCTTTGGCCTGAATTATATCTTATCCTTTGTGTATGACAATAATACTACGTACCCAACATGGTTTACTTTAGTTGTTTTAGAAGGCATTGGTGCATACTCTTGAGATGTGGTGAAGATTGTTGGCTCTTGGTCATGAAGTCATTCTTAATTAATTCTCCTTGTGAGCAATATACATGTAGATGTATACATCTATAAATACATGACCTGGGCTAGTGGTATCATCTACTTATAGGGTAGAGTATTTATCTATAATCAAGTTTTCCAAAGTACATTCCAGAAAACATCAGTTTTATAGGATATTAGCAGGTGTTATATAAAAACAGGTTTCTGTGTGTGAGATAAATTTGGGAATCCTGAGTTACTAAGCTCCTCGGGTTATTTTAGTGCAATATTTGACAAGGTCTGTGATGGGATAACATGCACTGTAAATATTCCTGATCAAGACTATAATATTCAGGTTTTCCTAACTTATTAAATCATAAAAATAAATTTTCATGTATCACGTCACAGAACTCTTTTTCTCAGAACTTACACCAAGAAGCACTGGCCTAGATCAAGGCAACAGGCTTGTACAAGGGAAGGGCTTATGCATGTGGTCAGTACTTGCATGTATCAATCTGAACAGAGGCAACTAACTCCAGGAACCAAAGCTGTAATCCTAGATGTTTAACAAAATTGATGCTAGAAATTTCTTTATCTCTCACTACCTGGGCTACTATCTCCTTTTATAAAACTTAAGTGAAAGTGAAATCGCTCAGTCATGTCCGACTCTTTGCGACCCGTGGACTGTAGCCCACCAAGCTCCTCTGTCCATGGGATTCTCCAGGCAAGAATACTGGAGTGGCTTGCCATTTATAAAACCTAGGCCCTCACTAATTCTCTTAAAAAACAAACATGCAAATAAAATGGATATGTGAACATGTCTATCCCATGTCATAGCTCTTCAACTGCCTGAAGTTCAAACCTTTTAGCATAATAACCAAGTATATTTTCAGTGTGGTTTCAGCTTGCCTTCCCTATTTCCCCAGATTTGGCCATGAAAGTAAAAGTGAAAGTATTAAGTTACTCAGTTGTGTCCAACTCTTTGTGACTCCATGGACTATAGTTCACCAGGCTCCTCTGCCCATGGAATTCTCCAGGCAAGAATATTGGAGTGGGTTGTCATCCCCTTCTTCAGGGGATCTCCCCAACCCAGGAATTGAACCCAGGTCTCCCACATTGCAGGCAGATTCTTTTCCATCTCAGCCACAAAGGAAGCTCAAATCTGGCTATATTAAACTATTAATACTTGTGTTATTCCTCAAAACCTCGATGCTTATTTAAAATGTCTCTCTGCATTTATTCAAACTGTGCACTTTGCTTTGAATGTCCTTTCCCTCTACCTCACTCAACTTCTTCCCAGTAATTTCCTATTTATTCTTTAAGGTTAAGCTGTATTAGTTATCACTGCTGGTCTCCAATTATTTAACTTTTTGAGGGCAGGGATTGTATCTTATTCATCTATGTTCCCATAAGATGCTTACTACAGAAACTGGCACATAGCTGGCACTCAAGGAATATTTGTTAAATGGATAACTAGATGAATGGAAGGATGGAAATATGAAAGGCCTAGCTAGTTGGCTGGTTGGAAGGATGAATGGATAGACGGATGAATAAATGTGAAACTTGTCTCCTGAAGAATCAGGCTATGAGTGGTATTTCAGCACTGGAATCACTCTACTGCATCCAAGGCATCTGATCCAGAAGTAGCAGTGGTGGGCTGCCCATGAGCATGGGGAATGATGAAAGAGCTGATATCAAGGCTCTTGTCAACACTCGAAAATGATAAGGATCTTTGTAGTGCTCATGGTAAC
>NW_011479175.1:16538-19986 GCF_000754665.1 Bison bison bison | reverse complement strand
TCAGCAGATGAATGGATAAGAAAGCTGTGGTACATATACACAATGGAGTATTACTCAGCCATTAAAAAGAAATTACATTTGAATCAGTTCTAATGAGGTGGATGAAACTTGGAGCCTATTATACAGAGTGAAGTAAGCCAGAAGGAAAAACACCAATACAGTATACTAACGCATATATATGGAATTTAGAAAGATGATAACAATAACCCTGTGTATGAGACAGCAAAAGAGACACTGATGTATGGAACAGTCTTATGGACTCTGTGGGAGAGGGAGAAGGTGGGAAGATTTGGGGGAAAGGCATTGAAACATGTAAAATATCATGTATGAAACGAGATGCCAGTCCAGGTTCAATGCACAATATTGGATGCTTGGGGCTAGTGCACTGGGACGACCCAGAGGGATGGTATGGGGAGGGAGGAGGGAGGAGGGTTCAGGATGGGGAGCACATGTATACCTGTGATGGATTCATTTTGATATTTGGCAAAACTAATACAATTATGTAAAGTTTAAAAATAAAATTAAATTAAATTTTAAAAAAAGACAGTTTGAATGAGAATTTGAAACTATCTAAACAATAATTAAGGGTATGGATTTTCCTGAAGTGTCATCATGAAAATGTCATGAACTTGTCTTTGTATTTGGAATGAAAGTCAGATCAGAGAAATAGCATGGACCGACAAAGCCATCATTCCCAACTTCATAAAAGATTGAAACCCATTCGGAATTGTCTGTTAAGTGGCCATCCAGTCTCTACTTAATTAGCTACAGTGCTTGGTAAAAATTGATTTAGAACCCCTATACCTGTCTATTCAACTCCCCAAGCCCAGAAACAGCATAAAAAGGAAAGAGAGTGGGATCAGGTCCAAATCATAGAAGGTTTCCATAAAAATGTTCTTCAAAAGAGGAACACCTGGAACTATACCAGGAAAGTCTGTTTCCAGAATACAAGATCAAGGACATAGTGATTTAAAACTCCAGAGAATCAGCAACTAATAGTCTCAAAACTGAAGCGTAAATCACAAGGAAAGCAAGAGAAATTATATATGGATCTTATTATAGTTGATCAGAAATTAGTTGAAGGTTGGTCCGATTTTTGTTGTCAGGGACTGATTTTACAAAAACAAGGTACCTGCTAAAGAATTCTTATGGGCAGCTTCATGCATTTAAATAGGTAGACAAACACATCCTCAAAATAACGAAGCCCTAAGGAACAGAGATAGTATTTAGTCCAATCCGAGGACTCTTTCATCACAGAAGGACAAGGACATCTCCAAGGTTTTTTTACCAGAAATGGAAATGTTTTGGGGAGGTGAACTGTCATCCCATAACTCCTCCAATTTTACTTCTAATTGAAGTAGAAGTAAAATAAACAATATTTATGGCAATAAATATATTGTTCTGGGTGTAATTACAGAACTTGGAAACACCTTTCAATTTACCAAAGTAAAGTACTTGTAAAACAAGGGAAAGCTGTTTAAGGTTATAGAAGATGATGGCATAGTCTGAAAGAAAACTAATGTCTCCTGATCCTGAAGTTAATGTCCTTACTCTCCATCACATTTTCATGACAATAATATGTGCTAAATATTGTTATGACATAGAGTCCATTGATTTATTTTTTTTTAATTTAGCAACCATTTTTCATTTTTAAAAAAATTTTATTGATGTATTGTTTTTTTAATTAAATTTATTTATTTTAATTAGAGGCTAATTACAATATTATATTGTTTTGCCATACATCAACATGAATCCGCCACAGGTGTACATGTGATCCCAATCCTGAACTCCCCTCCCACCTTCTCCCACAATATGCACTTTTGAGATAGGATGGCAGAAAACTTCATCCTAAAATTCATATGAAATCTCAAGGGAATCTAAATCGGCAGAACAATCTTGAAAAAAGAACAAATTTGTGGATTTCCTATTTCTGGTTCTATAACATATGACAAAACAATGGTAATCACAGCAGCGTAGCTTTGGCATAAAGACAGACATATAGGAGAGAGTTGCCAACATGCAGGGTAGGAAAACCCTGAGCTTACTTCTTTCCATGGGGATACCAAAATTATAATTATTAACAGAGCACTTTTCAAGTGGCAAAGAATCTACCTGTCAATGCAGGAAATGCAAGAGATGCAGGTTGTATCCAAGTCAAGAAGATCCCTAGAGTAGGAAATGGAAACTTGCTTCAGTATTACCTGGAAAATCCCATGGGCAGAGGAGCCTGGTGGGCTATAGTCCATGGGGTCTCAAAGAGTCAGACATGACTGAGCACACACACAATAATAATAATATAGAACAATTACTAAAGAGAACAACCTGAAGACTAGCAGGATAATCCCCTACAGCAAAAGATATGATATAAAGAAGGAACCTCAACAAACAGGTAGGAAATGTGAAGACATAATATAGTCAAGACCGTGACTCCGAGTGGGTGAACCACACAGGATGGTAATAACAGTTGCAGGCTTTTTCCCCAAGAAGTCAGGAGTCTGAGCCTCACTTCGAGCTCAGCAGCCAAGAGTCCTGCACCAGGAAGGGGGACCCTCAAAATATTCTGGCTTTGAAGACCAGTGGGGCTTCCTTTGGGGAGAACCAGAAGGTAGCTGTAAGAACCAGACTCCAACATTAAAGAGCACACATGCAAGTCACACAGGCTCT
The DNA here is from genome assembly GCF_000754665.1 of Bison bison bison. Lineage (NCBI taxonomy): Eukaryota > Metazoa > Chordata > Mammalia > Artiodactyla > Bovidae > Bison > Bison bison. The sequence goes on along the minus strand of NW_011479175.1, from coordinate 17,322 downwards.
GGCACCCAGAGGATAAACAGTATTTTGAAAAGGGCTCAGGTAGACTAAGGTGGCAATGATGATGATAAAAAAAAGTAATCTGGGTTTGGTGAACAGAAGCCTGAATTGGTTGAGGAAAATCATGGCCCCTCATCTAATTACCAGATGTAAAGACTTTTTGGACTCCTCAGGTGGTGCAGTGGTAAAGAATCTACCTGCCAATGTAGGAGACATAAGAGAGGCCAACTTGATCCCTGAGTCAGATAGATGCCCTGGAGTCAAAAATTGAAATGCATTCCAGTATTCTTGCCTGGAAATTCCATGGTCAGAGCAGCTGCAGTCCGTGGGACTGCAAATAGGCAGACAACACTGACCATGCTGCTACTGCTGCTAGGTTGCTTCAGTTGAGTCCGACTCTGTGTGACCCCACAATGGCAGCCCACCAGGCTCCCCCGTCCCTGGGATTCTCCAGGCAAGAACACTGGAGGGGGTTCCCATTTCCTTCCCCAATAACACTGACCATACACACACAATTTCTTTCCAGATTTAGAGACTTCTAAATGAAAGAGTCTTCATGTATTATGGAATAAGATGTTTGCAATATGACCACACATAGGTGATGTAGGTCTTCATTCCAACCTTTCTATGAAGGATCTGAGAAAGGAACATTTAATTCACTGTATTCAGTTCAGTTCAGATCAGTTCAGTTGCTCAGTCGTGTCTGACTCTCTGCGATCCCATGAATCGCAGCATGCCAGGCCTCCCTGTCCATCACCAACACCCGGAGTTCACCCAAACTCATGTG
>NW_011479175.1:15881-16063 GCF_000754665.1 Bison bison bison | reverse complement strand
CTTCATTTTATTTTTTCACTTTCATGCATTGGAGAAGGAAATGGCAACCCACTCCAGGGTTCTTGCCTGGAGAATCCCAGGGATGGGGGAGCCCGGCGGGCTGCCGTCTATGGGGTGGCACAGAGTCAGACACGACTGAAGCGACTTAGCAGCAGCAGAAATTAGGTTGATCATAACTTTCC
>NW_011479175.1:12443-14197 GCF_000754665.1 Bison bison bison | reverse complement strand
CAAGGTAAGGAGCAGTGGCTGCACTTTGTTGGAGCAGCCACGAAGAGATACCCCACGTCCAAGGTAAGAGAAACCCAAGTGAGATGGTAGGTGTTGTGAGAGGGCATCAGAAGGCAGACACACAGAAACTGTAATCACAGAAAACCAGCCAATCTGATCACATAGACCAGAGCCTTGTCTAACTCAGTGAAACTAAGCTATGCCGTGTGGGGCCACCCAAGACAGGCGGTCATGGTGGAGAGGTCTGACAGAATGTGGTCCACTGGAGAAGGGAATGGCAAACCACTTCAGCATTCTTGCCTTGAGAACCCCATGCACAGTATGAAAAGGCAAAATGATAGGATACTGAAAGGGGAACTCCCCAGGTCAGTAGGTGCCCAATATGCTACTGGAGATCAGTGGAGAAATAACTCCAGAAAGAATGAGGGGATGGAATCAAAGCAAAAACAATACCCAGTTCTGGGTGTGACTGGTGCTAGAAGCAAGGTCCGATGCTGTAAAAAGCAATATTGCATAGGAACCTGGAATGTTAGGTCCATGAATCAAGGGAAATTGGAAGTGATCAAAAGATGGCAAGAGTGAACGTCGACATTCTAGGAATCAGCGAACTAAAATTGTTCTGGTTGGGTGAATTTAACTCAGATGACCATTATATCTACTACTGTGGGCAGGAGTCCCTAGAAGAAATGGAGTAGCCATCATGCTCAACAAAAGTGTCTGAAATTCACTGTATTACACACTTCCAAATTATGAAAATAGGGGAGCTCACACCTGGATACTGCAGTGAACATGGTTGGGATCAAGGATTAAGCACCTGTTCTATCATGTAGGGATATGGAAACTAGATTCAGGATGAAAGTTCTCTGCATGTACTTCTCAAAGTCCTTCCCAGCCTCAAGTTTATAAAGATAATTATCTTTAAACATTTAAAGTTATTTAGTTCACATTTACATATATAACCCACATAGACTATACTCTTTAAAGTATAGTGTAACATGAAAATACACTGTCCTATCATAAGGATAAATAGGGACTTCCCTGGCAGTTTAGTGGTTAAGACTCTGTGCTTCCAATGCAGGGGTGCAGGTTCGACCCCAGGGTGAGGAACTAAAACCCCATGTGCCTTGTGGCACAGGCAAAAAATAAATTAATAAATTTTTAAATCATGATTTTTTTTAATAAGAAAAAGATAAAGAGATTTTCCCGGTACATATATTGAATAACAATTCTGTCTCTCAATACCCTGCAACAGCATTATTTGCAGATACAAAAATCTATATATTTACTATTGTATTTCTTAGCTTTCTCTTTTGTTCAATCAGTATACATATCCATAAGCCAGTACCATAGTGTTCAAATTACTACAGTGTTTCAGGTACTATTGTGATATCTGAAAAAAATTCACTATTTAAATCACCAATAGTGCTCGCTTCGGCAGTACATACACAAAAATTGGAATGATAGAGAGAAGATTAGTATGGCCCCTGCGCAAGGATGACACACAAATTCATGAAGCGTTCCATATTTTTTTTGAATGGATTAAGGATCTAAACGTAAGGCCAGAAACTATAAAACTCCTAGAGGAAAATGTAGGCAAAACACTCTCTGACATAGATCACAGCAGGATCCTCTATGACCCACCTCCCAGAGTAACAGAAATAAAAGCAAAAATAAACAAACGGGACCTCAGTTCAGCTCATTTCAGTCGCTCAGTCATGTCCAACTCTTTGCGACCCCATGAATCACAGCACGCC
>NW_011479175.1:3149-12343 GCF_000754665.1 Bison bison bison | reverse complement strand
TGGTTGGATCTCCTTGCAGTCCAAGGGACTCTCAAGAGTCTTCTCCAACACCACAGTTCAAAAGCATCAATTCTTCAGGACTCAACTTTCTTCACAGTCCAAATTTCACATCCATACATGACCACTTGAAAAACCATAGCCTTGACTAGATGGTCCTTTGTTGGTAAAGTAATATCTCTGCTTTTCAATATACTATCTAGGTTGGTCATAACTTTCCTTCCAAGGAGTGTCTTTTAATTTCATGGCTGCAATCACCATCTGCAGTGATTTTTGAACCAAAAAAAAGTTAAAGTCTGACACTGTGGGACCTAATTAAACTTAAAAGCTTTTTCACAACGAAGGAAACTATAAGCAAAGTGAAAAGACAGCCTTCAGAATGGGAGAAAATAATGGCAAATGAAGCAACTGACAAAGAATTAATCTCAAAAATATACAAGCAACTCCTGAAGCTCAATTCCAGAAAAATAAATGACCCAGTCAAAAAATGGGCCAAAGAAGTAAACATACATTTCTCCAAAGAAGATGGCTAGTTCAGTCATTCAGTCATGTCCGACTCTTTGCAACCCATGAACTGCAGCACGCCAGGCCTCCCTGTCCACCACCAGTTCCAGGAGTCCACCCAAACCCATGTCCATTGAGTCGGTGATGCCATCCAACCATCTCATCCTCTGTTGCCCCCTTCTCCTCCTTCCCTCAATCTTTCCTAGCATCAGGGTCCTTTCAAATGAGTCAGCTTTTTGCATCAGGTGGCCAAAATATTGGAGTTTCAGCTTCAACATCAGTCTTTCCAATGAACACCCAGGACTGGTCTGTTTTAGGGTAGACTGGTTGGATCTCCTTGCAGTCCAAGGCACTCTCAAGAGTCTTATCCAACACCACAGTTCAAAAGCATCAATTCTTCAGTGCTTAGCTTTCTTTATAGTCCAACTCTAACATCCATACATGACCACAGATGGCTAACAAACACATGAAAAGATGCTCAACATCACTCATTATCAGAGAAATGCAAATCAAAACCACAATGAGGTACCATCTCACGCCAGTCCGAATGGCTGCTATCCAAAAATCTACAAACAATAAATGCTGGAGACAGTGTGGGAAAAAGGGAACCCTCTTACACTGTTGGTGGGAATGTAAATTAGTACAGCCACTATGGATAACATTGTGGAGATTCCTTAAAAAAAACTCTAAATAGAACTGCCATATGACCCAGCAATCCCAATGCTGGGCATACACACTGAAAAAACCAGAACTGAAAGAGACATGTGTACCCCAATGTTCATCGCAGCACTGTTTACAATAGCCAGGACATGGAAGCAACCTAGATGTCCATTGGCAGACAAATGGATAAGAAAGCTGTGGTACATATACACAATGGAATATTACTCATCAATTAAAAAGAATACATTTGAATCAGTTCTAATGAGGTGGATGAAACTGGAGCCTATTATACAGAGTGAAGTAAGCCAGAAAGAAAAACACCAATACAGTACACTAATGCAGATACATGGAATTTAGAAAGATGGTAACAATGACCGTATATGCGAGACACTAAAAAAGACACAAATGTATAGAACAGACTTTTGGACTCTGTGGGAGAAGGCGAGAGTGGGAAGATTTGAGAAAATAGCATTGAAACATGTATATTATCATATATGAAACAGATCGCCAGTCCAGGTTCGATGCATGAGACAGGGTGCTCAGGGCTGGTGCACTGGGATGACCCTGAGGGATGGGACAGGGAGGGATGTAGGAGGGGGATTCAGGGTGGGGAACACATGTAAACCCATGGCTGGCTCATGTCAATGTATGGCAAAAACCACTACAGTATTGTAAAGTAATTAGCCTCCAATCAAAATAAATAAAAAATAATAAAGCAACAATATTCAGTCTATTATATTAGAGTATTTCAGTGAGTCAAGAATTTGATCCATTCAGCTGAATACTTCTGTCTCCACCTCTCTCATTTTTGCAGTTAGAAATTGTCAGACTGAAGTCATCTAAAAATTTTATTCGCTCCTACATCTTGTACCGACGCTTGGAAACCTGGAAATGGGGATTGAAATAGCTCATACTCCTTGAGATCATAAAGGTGGGTCCTAATCTGATAGAACTGGCATCCTTATAAGAAGTAGAAGGGACAAAGAGCTTTCTCTTGCACAAGTGCACAGAAGAAAGGCCATCCAAAGACAGAGTGAGAAAGTGCCCAATGCAAGGTAGGAAGAGAGGATTCACCAAAAACCAAACCTAGCAATCACCTTGACCTTGGATATCAGCCTGAAGAACTATGGGAAAATAAATGTCTGTTGTCTAAGCTCTGCAGTCTGTAGTATTTTGTTATGGCAACACATGCAGACTAAGGTGACAATGATAATGATTAAAAAAAAAAAAAATCTAGGTCTGGTGAACAGGGGCCTGAACTGAACAACCAGATTTCAACTCAGGAAAATCATGTTCCTTCATCCAATTACCAGATGCAAGTATTTTTCAAACCCAGAGATTTTTGAATTCACATATTCTTGAAGGAAAGTTATGACCAACCTAGACAGCATACTGAAAAGCAGAGACATTACTTTGCCAACAAAGGTCCATCTAGTCAAGGCTATGGTTTTTCCAGTGGTCATGTATGGATGTGAGAGTTGGACTGTGAACAAAGCTGAGCACTGAAGAATTGATGCTTTTGAACTGTGGTGTTGGAGAAGACTCTTGAGATTCCCTTGGACTGCAAGGAGATCCAACCAGTCCATTCTAAAGGAGATCAGCCCTGGGTGTTCTTTGGAGGGAATGATGCTAAAGCTCAAACTCCAGTACTTTGGCCACCTCATGCGAAGAGCTGACTCATTGGAAAAGACTCTGATGCTGGGTGGGATTGGGGGCAGGAGGAAAAGAGGACGACAGAGAATGAGATGGCTGGATGGCATCACTGACTCGATGGACGTGAGTTTGAGTGAACTCTGGGAGATAGTGATGTACAGGGAGGCCTGGCATGCTGCAATTCATGGGGTCACAAAGAGTCGGACACAACTGAGAGACTGAACTGAACTGAATTCTTGAATAAGATGTATGCAATATGACCACAAATAGGTGGCATAAATATTCATTCCAACCTTTCTCTGATGGATCTGATACCATTTAGTTTGTGGATAGGAATTCTCAATTCTCTGAAGATACAAATGCTTTCTCAATCAAATATTACTCAAAATACTAACTCAATGTAGTTTTTACCAGACTAGCTTATTGAAACTTAATTTTAAAATGCAAATATGCAAAAATAGACATACTTCTGATAAAAAATTATCAATGAAGGAATCCTAGGCTTTTCAGATAGTAAAGTATATTCTAAATCAAATGTACACAATTACATTGTGTGTTAAATAGCACATGAATAAAAACATCAGTGGAAGCTAGTGGAGGAATGAATTTGATGCAAACACATGCCATATTTTGGAATACAAAGTTAAGATATCAAAGCCATGGGGAAAAATAATTATGCATCTATAATAATAACAATCTAGAAAAATAATTAAAATATAATCCCTACTTACCTCCTTATATCAAAGGAAAATGTAAGCATAAAATGTAAAGACAAAAAATTGAATGTTGAAAATGTTAAGAATATTTTGACAACATTGAGTTAGACAAATTTAAGATATAGAGGTAAAAAATATTGATAGAATTAATTATGTAAATTATAAATATTTGTACATGCCCAAAAATATTCTTCACTGTATTAAAAAAAATTTAAAAGAAATCACAAGTAGGAAAAATGATAATCCAAACACAGAGTAATAGGGATAATTAGTGTGTCATTCAATCATTAAAATCAGTATGGAAAAGTGTTGGCAATCAAATACAAAAATTCATTAAGAGACAATTCATGAAAAAGGACTGCAAATCACTTAAACATGGATGATACTCAAATTCAATTATGTTTATTGAATAGCAATTAAAGTATACAAATGAAACAATTTGTTTAATCACATTTTCATATACCATAAATGTTTATCAAGCACTAGTAGTTCAGCATGCTGTCAAATGTATTTTCTGAAGTGAGGAGAATAGTTTGCTCAAGCTCATAATGGCATTTTTGGAATAACTATGAATATCGACATTTTAATACATATACCACTTAACTCAACAATTCCAATTCTAGAAACTCATGCTTAGAAAATTTTTAAAAGACTTCTTTGCAGAATTATTTATTGTAGAAAAAGAGAACAAACTTGAAGAAAACTGGATACCTAAATTTTAGAGACTTTTAAAGAAGCTGAGCAGTATGAGAAAATTAGAATGAGTTAGATCTGTAAAGACTGTATGGAAAGATCTTCAGAAAACTGAGTTGCAAAATGCAGAATTTATACACACATACATATGGGCAAACACACATGAAAATATGCTTCTCTTTGCAAAAAGCATTATTTGAATAATCTTAGAAACAGTATAGTGACTGCATCTGGGAAAACTGGGGAATTCTGATATTGGTTGGACAGGAGGCACATTTTACATGATTCTATTTCTGTAGGGATTCTATTTTTTAACATTTACTATTATACATCATACTTTCAATTTCCTATAAAATGGAAAATGTTACACTAAATGTTCATATGTAAGCAAATAAAAGTGAATGAAGAGGATAGCATATATAGTATAAAATATTTTAATTAGTACAATAAAAAGTGAGGATAAAAGGTAAGAATCTGGTTACAAAAAATGAGAAAGTAATATAAGTAATGCATGTTAGTTAATTATTTTTGTAATTCTGACCAACAAATTACATATGACTTATTGACTCTCTTTTAAATAAATTTCAACTTTCCAGTTGCAGTGATAAACTAGACATTAATGCTTACATTCAAGGAGGGAACCTGCTATTAATAACATAAACAAATATTGTATTCTTCAATAAAAACTCATGATAAATTCTTCAGAGAAAAGAAAAGTTTTCATCAAAGCAATAGACTGATATTGAAGTAAATTCCTAGTGTTAAACTACTTTCTCTGTAATGCATAAGGCACTTATTTGCTACTTGACCTCACTTTTTTGGTCCAGAGCTTCTTTGTAGCATTCATGATCTCAGAACTTCTTAGACTATAAATCAATGGGTTCAGCATGGGGCTTATGACTGTATAAAACACGCTCAATGATTTGTCAATGGGGAAGGTCTTAGCAGGTCTTGCATACATGAAAATGCAGGGAACAAAGAAGCAGACAACCACAGTGATGTGAGAACCACAAGTCTGGAGGGCTTTCCGCCTCCCTTCCTGACTCAGGTTCTTCAGAGAGTGCAGGATGACTCCATAGGAGACGAGCAAGAGCAGAAACAGAAGAGTGCACATCAGTCCTCCATTGGCCACCTCTAAAATGCCGATGACAAAGGTGTCAGTACAGACGAGTTTCAATAAGGGGAACATGTCACACATAAAGTGATCAATGATATTGGGACCACAGAATGGGAGCCCATAAACAGTGCCAACTTGAATAATTGAGTGCAGAAAACCTCCAACACAGGACACCAGCAGCAGCACAACACACACCCTTTTCCTCATGACAATCAGATAATGCAAGGGCTTACAGATGGCCACATAGCGGTCATAGGCCATCACCAGCAGAAGGGATATCTCAGATCCACCAAAAAAGTGCTCTGTAAACAGCTGGGTCATACAGGATTCAAAAGATATGGTATTTTCCCCAGAGAACAAGTCTGAAATCAATCTGGGGGAAGCAGAAGAGGAATAAACTAGATCTATAAATGATAAACTAGCAAGAAAAAAGTACATTGGTGAGTTCAGTGTCTTACTGACAGCTACAGTCACAACAATAAGCAGGTTGCCCACTACAGTCAAAACGTAGAAGAACAAGAACATAACAAAAAGGACTTTCTGCTCCTTTGGATTCTGTGTGAGGCCCAAGAGGATGAAATAAGTTACATTGTTCCTTGGTTCCATCTAATCTGTATAGGTGCTGTGTTCACATGTTAGAAACGGTGTGCCTACAAAACAAGGGGAAATTTTTAAATGAATTATAATTTTCATCCTTTGTTATAAATTCAATTAAAAGAATGTGTGTGGACAATCTTTCCATATCCAATGTGTTGTTGATATTTTAATTGCCAAGTTGAATAATGTAGAGTTGCTTGCCCTCATGATATAATGCATGACTAGGGATCAGATAATTCTGACCCTGTATTAAGTTATAAGGATATTCACAGAAGTTAAGAGTCACGGTACAAGGATATATCAATCAAAATTAGAATCAGAGAAGAATTTCCAGAAGAATTAATGCTTTAGCTGAGTTTTTTTTTAAGTGAATTAGCAAGAGAGGACAGGAATGGACTTCAGTGAAGTCACAAAGTGTAAAAGAGAGACTCACTTAAGGTAATTAACATAATCAATGTGAGTAGATCAAATCATGAAAAGAAGGTTTCTGTCCTGAATTGTCCCAGATCTCACTGATACTTCTCAGGTCTTTAAGTGGATATTTCCCTTTTCCTGACCAATAAACACTGCAACAGCCTAATTCTGTGCCTCCAGACCCTGTGTTTCACCTAAGTTTCAAATTATATATCTCTAATTATGGACATCCAATTTAATCCAATTTAATATTTGTAAACTCTGGGAGTTGGTGATGGACAGGGAAGCCTGGCATGCTGAGGTTCATGGGGTCGCAAAGAGTCGGACACGACTGAGCAACTGAACTGAACTGAACTAATATTTATAATACAAACTTTTTTATTCTCCACAATAAATGTAGGCATTTCTATATAAAATTTGAAGAATTATTACCTATTTATCTTGCTAAATGGTATAATTTTCCATGTTATTGCTCAGATAAAAAATTTCAGTTCTCTTCACTTATTTTTCACTGTCATAAAAATTAAACAAATCCTATTGACTCCTTTCAAAATATATCACAAATTGCAATCCCTTCTATTTTTTTCTGCTATACTTTTTTTTATTGTTATTATTCCTGGTCCACTGTGATAGCCTGCTACCAAGTCTCTCCATGTTTATTCTGGCCTCCAAAAATTGGTTCTCCTGAAGCAGTCCAAATTGTCCTTTTCAGTCTTTTTCTGCTGATATCACTCTGCTGCTCAAAAGTGTTGCAGTATATCCCAATTATGCAGTCATAGTTTAACATATCACATTTAATATTTATAGTAACATAGACTACAATCCCTGCATCATAACTGAAAACACTAAGGCTCAGAACATTTATTTCATTTTCCCAAAGTCACACATTTTTAAGTGCTATACCTGCAATTGAATCTAAGTTTCATTTATTTCAAAGTAAGTTAATTTATTTCATAATAAATTGTCACTCAATTGATAAGCTGTCTCCCAGTATTTTCCATTAGTCTTACCTTGTGGAGGCTTGTTCACAATCTGAAAAATGAGTTTTAACTCAATGTAAGCCCTGGAATTCTTTCATCCAGTATGACAGTAGAGGGCAAAGGATGTCTTTATACTTGAGGATAAAACTATGTCATTTGACTGTTCATTTTCTAAATGGATTCTTCTCCTTATTCAGAGGGTCATTTTTATATGCAGTGTAGATTGTTTGAAAAGAATTCCATGAGTACACAGAAAAACAAAGGTGTATCACATTAGGAAATTTATCAGAATGGCCAACAAATCCTATATAAACATAGGAAGATAGCAACTAGTCATTTCCTAGGGAAATTTTTCATAAGTAACCTCTTTCCTAATAACATTAAAAAGAAAAATAGCATTTGATTGTTTAGCCCTTCTCACTCTGTCACATTGACATGGCCAGATTGTATTTTTTTAAATCTAAGAAAAGACCTCCTGAAGAATTGATGCCAGTTACTAAGTGGATAGCCTTTTCTTCGACTTAAGAATGATGACCGTGAAACATTCCATCCCTTCCAGTTGCAATTATTATTGAATCTTGGATTTGGAATGTGTCCAAGACTGATTCTTGCTTAATTAATTAGTGGGATTTTCCACAAAGTTTTTAAAGAACATCTATATGTAAAGATATTAATAGGCCAAATCACATAATTCATGTCAGAAAAGTGCAACATGGGGAAAAAAACAATGCTTAAGATCTCTATCAGATGGCTACCAATCAAAAATAAAATATCAACCCAGTCATTTTGCTTCAGTGAGCTTACTTGTTGTGTATTTCCCCACCCGCAATAGCAAGATTTTCTTTACTTTTGTTTAATACTCAATTTAATCACCATAAAATTTGATTACAAATGTGAAAATTATATCAAAAGACACAAATATATTAAAATTGTAGATATAAAGCTAATAATTTCAACAATTAGTAATTTTTTTAAAAAGTAGGGCACCTCTGTAATGCCAGCAACTCTACTATAAGAGAGGACACAGCAATTAATGAAAATGGGCTAAAATCAGTAAAAGTTTCTTTTTCCTGCATTCCTTTATTTATTTTCTCATAATAAAGTTAGACAAAGAAAGAGACATTAATTGTAGTTGTATTCATGGTTTGTAATATAAGAAATACTGGTAATATAAAAGTACTGCAGAGAAAATAAGAGGAAGAATTCTACTATGAGTAATGTAATCAGAGACAGTCTTTCTTAAAAAGTGATGCTTAAACTGAGATTAAAAGCAAAGGAAATGGCTACCGTTAGAAGCACTGTTACAGAAAGCAAAACTAAATAAAAATTAGTAACAAAATTATCTCAGTTCAGAAAACAGAAGCTATACTTAGGAAAATCTAAAATTTCCATGTCAGTACTATGTTAGAAAGGACTTGTGAGAGTGTGACCATTTGTCTTCTTCAAGATTTTAATGTGGAAGTTTTAAAGCTTTAATGTTGAGGAAGATGTTAACAATGGATCTGTCACATGTGGACTTACTATGTCGTGGTACATTCCTTCTGGTGGCATCACACAGGAGACAGTGATAAGGATCATCCACAAGAAAAAGAAATGCAAAAAAGCAAAATGGCTGTCTGAGGAGGCCTTACGAATAGCTGTGAAAAGAAGTGAAACAAAAGGCAAAGGAGAAAAGGAATGATATACCCATCTCAATGCAGAGTTCCAAAGAATAGCAAGGAGAGATACTAAAGCCTTCCTCAGTGATCAGTGCAAATAAATAGAGGAAAACAATAGAATGGGAAAGACTAGAGATCTCTTCAAGAAAATTAGAGATACCAAGGGAACATTTCATGCAAAGATGAGCTCGATAAAGGACAGAAA
>NW_011479175.1:1746-1973 GCF_000754665.1 Bison bison bison | reverse complement strand
CTTGGAAGAAAAGTTATGACCAACCTAGAAAGCATATTAAAAAGCAGAGACATTACTTTGCCAACAAATTCCGTCTAGTCAAAGCTATGGTTTTTCCAGTAGTCATGTATGGATGTGAGTGTTGGACTCTAAAGAAAGCTGAGTGCTGAAAAATTGATACTTTTGAACTCTGGTGTTGGAGAAGACTCTTGAGAGTCTCTTGGACTTCAAGGAGATCCAACCAGTCC
>NW_011479175.1:0-1646 GCF_000754665.1 Bison bison bison | reverse complement strand
AGATTGAAGGTAGGAGGAGAAGGAGACAACAGAGGATGAGATGGTTGGATGGCATCACCGACTCAATGGACATGAGTTTGAGTAAGCTCTGGGAGTTGGTGATGGTCAGGGAAATCTGGCATACTGCAGTCCATGGGATCATGACTGAGCAACTGAAATGGACTAAACTGACATTCCTTCTATTTCCAACTTGGTGAGAGTTGTTTATGAAGAGATGTTTAATTTTTATATGATCATGACCAAACCAAGGAGAAATTAAGAAAATAATTTCACTTACAAAGCACCAGGAAGAACAAAATATTAAGAGCAAACTTAACCAATGAGACAAAAGTCTTGTAAACTGAAAATCACAAAATGTTACTCAAAGTATTAGTAGAACACACACATATATGGGAAAACATTTATGATCTATAATATTAATAGTATTTAGATGTTAATATTACTTCAAGAGATCTAAAGATTCAGGACACTCCCTATCAAAACCAAAAATGTTTTTTGCAGAAGTAAAAAAATTCATGACAAAATTCATATGGAATATTAAGGACTTCAAAATTGCCAAAACAGTTTTGAAAAGGGAGAAAGTTGGAGGTCTCATAATTCCTGATTCTAAAACATACTACAAAGCTACAGTAATCACAGCACTAGTATCGGGATAAAGATGGACAACAGACTAATGAGTAAAAAGAGTCTAGAAGTAAACTTTTGTATATGTCCCAGATAATTTTCAATTGCCGAGAGTATTTTATGGGAAAAGGATATAATATGACATTGACTGAAAAAAGAGGCAGTTACAAAAAAACAAATATTGTATGATTCCACATGAAAGTGAAAGTGAAAGTGAAGTCTCTCAGTAATGTCTGACTCTTTGCGACCCCGTGGACTGTAGCCCACCAGGCTCCTCCGTCCATGGGATTCTCCAGGCAAGAATACTGGGGTGGGTTGCAATTCCCTTCTCCAGGGGATCTTCCCGACCCAGGGATCAAATCCACATCTCCCGCATTGCAGGCAGACACTTTAACCTCTGAGCCACCAAAGAATCAAATCATAGACCAAAAGTAGAATGGTGGTGGCCCGCAGGTCAGTGATGGAAAATGGAGAATTTTGTTTAATGGTTTTAGAATTTCATTTGAGTAGTTGAAAAAGTTCTGGATATAGACAGTGGTAATATTTGCATAACAATGAGAACTAACTTAATGGCCACTTTAAAATGATTAAAGTTATGAATTTGATTATGTGTATTCAGCCATAATTTAAAAAGTAAATTTATGAACTAAGGTGACCTCATTACTTGATTTATGATATGAACATAGAGTATAGCATGATAGCCCAAAGTAAAGGCAAATATCATTGGCCTCAGATACATCTGGGTAATTTAAGAGGTAAATATGTCAATACAGTGACAAAACTACTGAAGGAAAATTGTTATTTTTAAATTTTTATTTTAATTTGGAGCAATCATGCTTGCATGCTCGGTGGTTTCAGTCGTGCCCACTCTTTGTAAACCTGTGGACTGTTGCCCGCCAGACTCCTCTGTCCATGGGATTTTCCTGATAAGGATATTGGACTGGGGGTGCCGTGCCCTCCTCCATGGGATGTTCCCATTCCAGAGATCCAGCCCTCATCTCCTGTAGCTCTTGCACGGCAGG
>NW_011479174.1:14133-14720 GCF_000754665.1 Bison bison bison | reverse complement strand
TGATGAGCTCCTATTGCTTAATGTTCCCTGGAGTCAGGTGTTCTATGATGTTCTCAGGATTTGGACTTAAGCCTCCTGCTTCTGGTTGTCAGTCGTATTTTTATAGTAGTCTTAAGACTTCTCCTTGTATACAGCACCATTGATAAAACATCTAGGTTAAAGATGAAAAGTTTCTCCACAGTGAGGGACACCCAAAGAGGTTCACAGAGTTACATGGAGAAGAGAAGAGGGAGGAGGGGGTTAGAGGTGACCTGAAAGGGATGAGGTGGAAGCGAAAGAGGAGAGAGCAAGCTAGCCAGTAATCACTTCCTTGTGTGCACTCCACAGTCTGGACCGCTCAGAGATGTTCATGGAGTTATACAGAGAAGAGAAAAGGGAGGAAGGAGACAGAGGTGGCCAGGAGGATAAAGGGGGGGAGTGAAAAGGAGTGAGACAGATCCAGCCAGTAATCAGTTCCCTAAGTGTCCTCTACCATCTGGAATACTCAGAGATTCAGAGAGTTGGGTAGAGAAGAGAAGGGGGATGGAGGAGACAGAGGTGACCTAGTGGAGAGAAAGGAGAGTCCAAAGGGGGAGAGAGCAGTCAAG
>NW_011479174.1:13185-14033 GCF_000754665.1 Bison bison bison | reverse complement strand
CAATCCCAACAGGATACTGACCTCCCTTCTTACAGATCTCACTTCTACTTATAAAGGACAAGCTATAGGAGGACCCACCACCTCTGACATTCATTTACAACAACAGGTTCCTTTCTGTTTTTCCAGACAAAACTCTGTGAACAATTCTTAGCCCCAACTAGAAACTATACCTCCACACCTCTGTCATCCCACTTCACATCTCTCCTTCCCTTCAGGCTGATCTGTCTATCGTGTCTCAGGAACTACAGGACATTCTCTTACTTTTTCAGGGAGACTGCCTTCTGCATATGGTGTAAACACTCCTCTTGTAGAGGCTACACTGGCGAGTTCACTGTCAGTTTCAGAGACTACTAACAAGTTCCCAGAAAGACTCCTATTTGCTATCGATTTCAGCTGTTGTCTTCTTACTCCTGGAATATTTTTCTTATGTGGAACCACTATTTATTTATGTCTTCCCACTAACTGGACAGGAACATGCACCCTGGTATATCTGGCCCAAATATTTCTATTTCTCCTAACAATCAGACCCTTCCTATCCCACGAACTTATAACCAACCCAGATGGGCAATTCCATTCATTCCTCTATTAATCAGTTTAGGAATACTTGCTGGGATTGGGACAGAGACCACAGGACTCACAGCCTCTTTATATTATTATCACAGCCTTTCTAAAGACCTCACTTCACTGACAGCCTTAGAAGAAACAGCTAACAGCCTTATTCAAAACCAGCTAGATTCCCTGGCAGCCATGGTCCTCCAAAACAGAAGAGGATCAGACCTCCTCACAGCAGAAAAAGGAAACAGCAAGAAATCTGACAAAGAGGGCCTTGAGAATATGCCAACACCTCA
>NW_011479174.1:9692-9853 GCF_000754665.1 Bison bison bison | reverse complement strand
ATGCAGAAAAAGGCAAAACTATAGAGACAGTAAAAAATCAGTAGTTGCTAGGGATTTAGTAGGGGAGTAGGAATGGTGATTGCAGCCATGAAATTAAAAGACGCTTACTCCTTGGAAGGAAAGTTATGTCCAACCTAGATAGCATATTCAAAAGCAGAGAC
>NW_011479174.1:8175-9592 GCF_000754665.1 Bison bison bison | reverse complement strand
TTAGCAACCCCATGGACTGCAGCCTACCAGGCTCCTCCATCCATGGGATTTTCTAGGCAAAAGTACTGGAGTGGGGTGCCATTGCCTATCAAGTCACAAAAAGGCATGGAGTTAACTCAAATGCATTTCTCTTAGCGAAATAAGTCAGTCTGAAAAAGCTACAATACTATTTGATTTCTACTATATGACATGCAGAAAAAGGAAAAACTATAGAGACAGTCAAAAGATCAGTAGTTGCCATGGATTTAGGAGGGGAATAGGAATGGATAGGTGGAGGGTGGAACCCAGTTGATGTTGGTTCATCAATTATAATGGATGTACCATACCAATGCAAGCTATTACTAGGTGGAAGAGTGTTAGGGAATAAGGGATATAGGTAAATTTTCTGTATTTTCTGCAAAACTCCTCTGTAAACCTAAGGTTGCTCTTAAAATCTATTATAATGTTTGTAAAATGGACTAAAGATGCCCAGAAAGCACACAAAGAGTAAATAAGCACAAGGTTATTATTATTAGATGGATTCAAATAATAACACAACGAAATACCATCCCATACTTATTATAATGGATAGAATTAAATATCAATAATAAATAGAAAGTGAAACAAGAAATCAAGACTGACAATACCAGGTGCTGGTAAGGATGTGGGGCAATTGGAACTCTCAATCATTTCTAGTAGGAATGCAGAATGATATGGCCACTCTAGAAAGAGTTTGGCAGTTTCTTATAAAGTTGTAACTGCTCTAATCACATGAACCAGTCATTTCATTTTTAGATATTTACCATAGAAAAGTGGAAACTGATATTCACATACAAATGTTTACATGAATGTTTATAGCATCTTAATTGTTGTGGCAGTATGAACCATGGGTTTGCAAAGAATTTCTAGACACGGAATATTGTAGAAAGGAGGGAGCTTATTAAGAACAAAGAGCAGAGATAATGTGGGCACTGCTAGTGTCTCAGGTTGCACTCTCAGTGGAAAGTCAACACTTTTTGTGGGTTAGTAGCCAATTTTTATAGCTTCAAGACAAAATTTGTGCTGCAAAATTGGCATTAGGGTGATATAGGTGGGTATATTTTTGCCTAATATGTGGTCAGGAAGCCTACTGGTGATGTTCACCTACTGGGGGCTTTTGACAACGATTATAATGGGGCTCAGTCAGCTTCTGAGATGACCTTGATGCTTGGCTCTGCGTCTGTGGCCTTGGGACAGGACTCCACATTAATTTATAGTCATCCCAATTGGAAACAACATAAATGTTCTTTAGAGATTAAATGATCAACATGCTGTACATTAATTAACTGAAATACTACTCAGCAAATAGGAATCAAGTATTAATACCTGTAATATCATGGTTAAATATCAAAAGCCTTATTCCAAGGGAAAGGAGCCAATCTCAAACACAAAATATAAT
>NW_011479174.1:3547-6123 GCF_000754665.1 Bison bison bison | reverse complement strand
AATTCACGTCATGATCAAATGCTTCAAGCCACACTGACCTGCAGCTTACAGCTTAGTACAGGGGATTCTGGGCTGCTCCAGGCACTGGACAGATAGTCTAATGCTCTGACTCACTGGGCCAAAGCCTGAAAAAAGGCTTTAAGGGCCCAACAAAGGCACCTTGAGACAAGGTGTGAATGTGAGATTTATCTCTCATGTTATAAAATGAAATGCTTTCCTCCTCATATTCTAGGAAAATACACACTCTGGCCGGGTGCACCTTTACCGTGAGTTTTGTTTCTGGAGAGGTGAGTGCCCAGTACTCCTGCTTATAGAACCTGAGGGCCCAGAAACCATCCTCAGGTTTAATGCAAACCCTGCCCTTTCTCATTACAAATCCCCAGGTCCCATGCGCCATGGTTCTTGACCTCTACTTCCCAGTACCATCTCCTTGAGGTGATGACCTGATGACTCAGCACACAAGGAAGAGAACAAAATCTCTGTGTGTCCTCAGGTAGGTCTTGAGACTTCTCTCCCCAGGTTACACATCTGTTCCCTTCGGACAAGAAGAGGGAAGGATGGGCAGTGGCTGGATCCAGAGTAATATCCACTGCAAAGAAAATAGCCCTTTTAATATCTGAAAAAGAGGGATCAGGGAGCAGACATACTGCTATTATTAGCCTGAGATATTTTTGAGCTTGTAGGATACTCATATATTCCCACTTGGACTCTTTCATCTGCCCTCTTTCAATAAATCCTCAGACTGATCCTGAGAGAGTAAGGAGTAGTCTCTCTTCTGCCATCAAGGAATAATTTCACTCACCAGCCTGGAAAAATTCTTTCCTCCAGTCTAAAAAGAAAATAATAGTCATTATCAGACCTAGTACCTGAATTTCCTTGTATGAGAGGTAATTTCTTCTTTCTAATGCTTCTTTTGCTAAGGATCCAAAAGTATTCTATAACTTATCCTTGAACTAAAGCTTTCACTGTTTTTCTTATTAAATATTCTTATAAGAATGAATTCCTCTAAATTATTCTTTATATAGTGCAGACTATAGGTATTCCCAACAGTTACCCTCTTCTTAAACAAATAGCTAAATTATATGCTTGCCTTTCACCACCTTCACTGAATTTAGTTGAGACTACATGACTGAATTGTAGGCAATAAAATGTGCTCAGCATGAGATCATATCATTTCTAGATTTGACAATAAAATAGTTCATGCGATTTTTTTTTTTTCATTTTCACTCTTACTGTACACTTTCCCACCCAACCAAGAACTGTAAGGCTCTAAAAATGGATAAAACTGGGGAAAAAATCTAGTCCTCAGAGTTACTGTTTTTAAGAGAATTGCTCTGGAGAACCACTGACCAAGATGATATAATTTATATGAAGTGTGGTTAAACTGTGGAGATAATAGGAATTGCTTTTTTTTTTTTAATCAAAGATAATTACACTGCTTGTTGCAGAAAGTGCTATTGTAAAGTGAAAGCAAAATACTGTAACCAACACTTTAAAAATGTGTGGTCTTGGTTTAATGCTTAGGTAATAGGAGTGACAAAAAAAGGTGAAACTGACTGCATATAGAGACATGCATGATATGTGTGTGTGTTAAGTTGCTTCAGTCATGTCCAGCTCTTTGCAACTCTATGGATTGTAGCCCACCAGACTCCTCTGTTCATGGGATTCGCCAAGTAAGAACACTGGAGTGGGTTTCCATGTCCTCCTCCAGATCTTCCCAACCCAGGGATTGAACCCATGTTTCTTATGTCTCCTGCATTGACAAGTGGGTCCTTTACCACCAGCGCCACCTGGGAAGCCCAAGATATCCATGATAAGAGGAGACAAAACAGTTGCTAAGACAGTTTCCTAAGATTATTTAGGAAACATATCTTAAGCACTACTCAGGACTAAAGGAGCTAATTTGAAGAGGGTATTCACTGGGTCTGTTATTGACATCCTATTAAAAAAAAAAAACTATTCATTTAATAATAATTATTCACCTTTTTTCACTCATAAATCAAAATAAATGTAAAGCTTCCAAAATGGGTAAATTTTCAAAGTTAAAAGGTGACTATCTAGCCAAGAGTGAACAAACTATGTATGGCCTGGGAGCCAAATCCGGCCCATCCCATGTTTGTTTAAATACAGTTTTATTGTAACACAGCTGTGTGTGTGCATGTGTGTGTTCAGTTGCTGAGTTGTGTCCAAGTATTTGTGATCCCATGGACTACAGCCCACCAGGCTCCTTTGTTCATGGGATTCTCCAGGCAAGAATACTGGACTAGGTTGCCATTTCCTTCTCAACACAGCCATACTAATTATGTATTGTCTGTGGCTGCTTTTGTGCTAAAAGGGCACAGTTGAGTAATTGTGACAGAGACCATGTAACCCACCAACCTTACAATATTTACAGTTTTGGCCTTTACAGAACAAGTATGGCCATCACTTTTGTAGGCCACCTAAAATAAGAGATGAAATTAAAAGTGCACTCAGCACAAGGGAATAGTGCAATTTATTTATGGAATAGAGTGTTTTAGGAAAATTAAGAGTGAGCAGAAATCAAGATGATGGACTTTTTACAGCTTTACCAGGGA
>NW_011479174.1:0-948 GCF_000754665.1 Bison bison bison | reverse complement strand
GTTTCAAAAAAGAAAGAAAATAACAAAACATATTACATGTTAATATAGATAAATAAGTTTACAGTTAAAATTCAAGAGGGAAATCATCCAATTCCTCCATGAAGGTATTCCTTTAGTCATGATAATCATCACATGCAATGCTGTCATGCTATAAATCATCTGTGCAATGGAAACTACAATTTATTCAATGTTTCCAATGACAAATATTTGCTAAGTGCTTTATGTAATTAATAGTTAATACTAGAAAACTAATTGTGAAATAGTGCTCCTCTGTTCACAAAAGAAAAATCTGAGAATCAAAGGGGTCAGTAGCATGAAGAAATTTCTGTTGGTTAATGGACAGATCAATAATTTGAACTCAGTTCTGTTTAAATGTGAAATGAAGACGCTGTATCCCTATGTCTCCCTATCCCTATCCCTTTTGTATCCCTATAAACGTCCTCTCCTGGTCCAGCCTGCTGAGTCTTCAATCACAAGATAGAGAACAGTGGCACTCTTTATAAGGAACAATTTACTGTACTTTTTCAACAGTGTCCTGCATAGAAGAGGTTTTGAATTTTTCTTAGAATCAGATCAAGGGCATAGTAAGCACCAAGAGAGCTCTTTCAAATATATTCTCATTAGAATTTCATTCATTTCAGAGTCATGAGAAGGAGTTACTATTAGCATCATGGGGACAATCAAAATATAACAATACATCAGATAAAGAGAAGAGTGAATAGGAAAAGTGAGTTAGCTGATGAAAGCAGGATAAACAGAAACAGGTAGTAGAAGTTAGTAATATAGTAAGAATGAATAAAATTCAAAAAAGAGAAAATTATACATAGGAAGTAGGAGGATTGAAAAAGAGAAGATCTTGGGGCTGGTGCGCTGGGACAATGCAGAGGGATGGTATGGGGAGGGAGGAGGGAGGAGGGTTCAGGAAGGGGAACACATGTATACCTGTGG
>NW_011479173.1:13017-14004 GCF_000754665.1 Bison bison bison | reverse complement strand
TGTGTGCTTCCTAGACAGAAGCAGTGAACATTTTTCTCCTTAGCAGGGAGAAACTGGCTTGAATTGTGAAGTAAGCCTCAAAGCCTTGTATAATTATCTTTTTAAAAAATTTCTAGCTCAACCTATTTAACATCATTAAGTAATACTATAGAATTGACATGAAAAGGTTATTTAGAAAATAATTTGTTAATTAAATTATATTTTTAGCAGTAATATCAGAATGTTTTTTACTTGTTTAGGACCCTAATCCTCAGGAAGGTTTCCAAACCTCTCAATGTACTTTACATGTTCCCTGAGGGGCTTCCATGGTGGCTCAGTGGTGAGGAGCCCACCTACCAATAGGAACACATGCGGTCCTAGAGGATGTGCACGCTGCAGAACAGCTGAGCTGTGTGCCGCAACTATTGCCCTGTGCTCTAGACCCCGGGACCCCCATTACTGAAGCCAAATGCACCGGAGCCTGTGCTCCCCAACAAGAGGAGCTACCACAGTGAGAAGCCTGTGCACCACAACTAGAGAGGACCCACCTTTGCCACAACTAGAAGAAAGTCCAGGCAGCAATGAAGACACAGCACAGTGAAAAATGAATCAGATCAGATCATTTGCTCATTCATGTCTCTTTGCGACCCCATGAATCGCAGCACACCAGGCCTCCCTGTCCATCACCAACTCCCAGAGTTCACTCAGACTCACGTCCATGGAGTCAGCGATGCCATCCAGCCATCTCATCCTCTGTCGTCCCCTTCTCCTCCTGCCCCCAATCCCTCCCAGCATCAGAGTCTTTTCCAATGAGTCAACTCTTTGAATGAGGCGGCCAAAGTACTGGAGTTTCAGCTTTAGCATCATTCCTTCCAAAGAAATCTCAGGGCTGATCTCCTTTAGAATGGACTGGTTGGATCTTCTTGCAGTCCAAGGGACTCTCAGGAGTCTTCTCCAACACCACAGTTCAAAAGCATCAATTCTTCGGCGCTCAGCCTTCTTCACAGT
>NW_011479173.1:5571-12821 GCF_000754665.1 Bison bison bison | reverse complement strand
TCTGACAGCTGTTTCCACTGTTTCCCCATCTATTTCCCATGCAGTGGTGGGACCGGATGCCATGATCTTCGTTTTCTGAATGTTGAGCTTTAAGCCACCTTTTTCACTCTCCTCTTTCACTTTCATCAAGAGGCTTTTGAGTTCCTCTTCACTTTCTGCCATAAGGGTGGTGTCATCTGCATATCTGAGGTTATTCATATTTCTCCCAGCAATCTTGATTCCAGTTTGTGTTTCTTCCAGTCCAGTGTTTCTCATGATGTACTCTGCATATAAGTTAAATAAACAGGGTGACAATATACAGCCTTGATGAACTCCTTTTCTTATTTGGAACCAGTCTGTTGTTCCATGTCCAGTTCTAACTGTTGCTTCCTGACCTCCATACAAATTTCTCAAGAGGCAGATCAGGTGGTCTGGTATTCCCATCTCTTTCAGAATTTTCCAGTTTATTGTGATCCACACAGTCCAAGGCTTTGGCATAGTTAATAAAGCAGAAATAGATGTTTTTCTGGAACTCTATTTATTTCAAAAGTCTCTCTGACTTTACATATAGCACACAGTGCTGTATGTCCCAGCTGGAAAGAAGAGAAAGATGATTGATCCGTCAATGTCCTGAAGATTGCCTACATTAAATACATGAATTTCCACAAAGATCTTTGTTACTTTGAGAAATTGTATTCTTCCAGTGTGCATGTTACTAACATATGTCCTACAAGGAAAGCTCTGTCCCACTGTTGCTAAATGTATTAAAATCCCTGCCTGTGCCCCTTCTTTTCAATCTTGTTTGATCTTTTTTGTCTCTCAGAGATACAAAGACACCATGATGGAATTTAAGAACTTCTTTGGATTGCATTATCCCCAAGCACCTCTTGCTCTGCTCTGTGATAACTTGCTGGGTCTTAAGGAAGAAAGAAGTCTGCAGCTGTGACGGGAGTGGCCCTCGTGCCTTCCAGGACTCTGCAGGCTGCTGTGCTGTGAACGTCACCCGTGCTGGGGACACAGCTGGTGGCCAGGCACTCGTGCTCTGTCTCTGTGCTCTCAGCATCCGCTTCAGTCTTCTCAGTCTCTGAAAAGGAATGTTGTGGAGAAGCACTTGCCTCAGTGTAGTTCATCTGTGTTGTTCTGTGTCCTGAGGACCCGCTGCTGCTCCAGTGAACACTTTAAACATCTCTGTTCTCCTTCCAAGTTCTCAAGCTGCTGCTGCCTTTCAACTCCAAGTGTCCGGTGCTTTGGGCTTTTCTCAAATGAGATTCCTGAACCAGGTGAGTTCCTCCTAGTGCAACCAGCACATGGAATAGCCTAGGTAGACGCTCAGAGGAGCCCCTGGTATCTCCACCGCTGTTCACTGTGGGGCGGGTTCCCTCTATTTACTGTGTTTCTCTGGGAGGCTGGACAGTCTGGACCTGCAGTACTTGGCAGGCAGGGCAGGTGAAGTCATAGGAGAGTGTCTGACAGATCTAGAACTTTCACTCAGGTTCTGCTTTTAGTTGGTGGTTTGCAGTCGTAAGGGGAAATTGACAACCAGAAACCATAATGGAGAAGGACACAGCTGTATGAATGGAGAGGACACCTTCATGCAGAGTGAATGAGGAGAGCACGCTGGGGATTTCTACACTGGGAGGAAGTGAATGACTGTGGTATTTGAGTGTAACGATAAGATATGCACCGGACCTCTTGCCAACTGAATAGCACGTCTTCAAGCATACCTACAATTTTTTCCAGGGAAGAAAATTCCACAACCAACGAGAGGCAGAAAATCCTTCCCAAGGATTCATCAAATCCTGAAGGATGGATTTTTTTTTTTTTGATCGTTGTTTTTAGGTTACTTTTTTTGAAAAAAATCAGAGTTACAAAAAGCACTTGAGTGGTTATGTTCACTTTAAGGTCCTCAGAACAACAAACAACATAGCTAGAGCTAGAGTATTTTTACTTCTAACGTGCGAATCCTAAAGAGGGCTCAAGGAATCGTAAAATGCATTTTTAAATTAAGTTGCCATTCAGGATTGATGTTTCTGTTTTAACGAAAAAACAAAGTAAGTCTTTTACAGTAAGAATTTAATAAAGGAAGAAAAATCATAAACTGACTAAATACAAAATATACATTTCCCCATAAGTATACATACATAATATTTTATCAACAAAATAATTTAAATATTTATAAATAGTTAAATAAATATTAAAATAGATATATAAATGTCCAGGTAGTTAAATACGTAGATAGATCAACTTCGGCATCTGTGAGGAACCAGTGCCTATAGAGTAGAACATGATGTTGCTTAATATTCCAGAAGTCATTTGCCATATTGATTTATTTCAGGGTGCAATGACAGCAGAAATGAGAGTCCTTGACATGGCAGCGCAGGAGGACGTGTGGTCTGTTGGTTCGTGAGAATCATTTCCGTGTTGGACCAGGTGTGTGTCAGTCCTTTCTCCTGAATCTCTCCTGCAAGTTTGTTGAGGAAGAGAAGGCTCTCATGACTTCTGCTCTGACTACCTCCCAGGCACAAGGGCTGTGTCTCTTCTCTCGCAGATAGAGAGTGAGTCTGTGGAAGTATTTCCTCACAGCCAGGCTGGAGTCCTCCTTGAGCAGGGGAGCCCCTCGCAGCCCCTCCTCCTGCCTCAGACAGGCTTGCAGGTCAGTGAGCTGCTGATCCAGCGCAGCGCGTAGCTTGTCCAGGAGGCTCTTGTCCCACGTGGCGGGCGAGCCCTCTGTGCTGAAGAGCTGGAAGGTGTGCTGGGTCACCTCATGGAGCACAGAGATGGCTTGAGCCTTCTGCAACTGGCTGCCACCCAGAGCCTCCTGGGGGAATTCGAAGTCATTTCTGTCCTGCAGGCAGAAGGAAGGGGAGACCCTTCTCAGTTGTTGCAGGAGCATCAGGACCCTCCTGTTGGCCAGGCTGTGGGTGTGAGGCAGGTGGCAACCCAGAGAGCAGACGGCGTTGCAGCTGAGCAGCAGCAGGGATAGCAGGAAGGACCAGGCTGGGGCCATCGGGGACCTTGCAGATGCTTCTCCTGGAGAGGTGGGTGACTCTGTGAACCTGCTCTTTAAATTCTCTGAAGACCTTCCTTCAGGCCTGTGTCTTAAGTAGGAGCTCATGGTTTCCATTTTCTGAAAGTTCCCTCTTGCTTTCTACTTTTGTTTTTGCTTTTCATTTTGCACTCTCCAAATGGGTTAAGGCAGCATTTCTCAATCTTTTTTTTTTCATGTTTCTCTTCTTTCTTTTGACCACAGAGCCTTTTTAAATATTTTTTTAGGTGCCCCCACTGTGAAATTTTGATAGCAGAGATAAACTGTGTATGTTTTTATGTACTCTATGGATATCTTTTCTCTGTACATAGAAAAAGAAAGTATAAATCTTACTTTTTGCATTCAATGTAGATTTAAGAATTACATAAAATTTTAAGCTATAATTTAAATGTGAAAGCTACTGATTTTTTAAATTTATTTTTTTATTGAAGGATAATTGCTTTATAGAATTTTGTTGTTTTCTATCAAACCTCAACATTAATTAGTCACAGGTATACCTATATCCCCTCCCTTTGAAACTCCTTCCCATCTCCTTCCCCATCCCACCTCTCTAGGTTGATACAGAGCCCCTGTTAGAGTTTCCTGAGCCATTCAGCAAATTCCCGTTGGCTATCTATTTTACATATGGTAATGTAAGTTTCCATGTTACTCTCTCCATACATCTCACCCTCTCCTCCCCTCTCCACATGTCCATAAGTCTATTCTCTATGTCTGTTTCTTAATTGCTGCCCTGCAAATAAATTCTTCAGTACCATTTTTCTGTATTCCATATATGTGTGTTCGAATATGATATTTATCTTTCTCTTTCTGACTCACTTCAGTCTGTATAACAGGTTCTAGATTTCACCCACCTCATCAGAACTGACTCAAATGCATTCCTTTTATGGTTGAGTAATATTCCATTGTGTATATGTACCACAACTTCTTTATCCATTCATCTGTCAATGGACATCTAGGTTGCTTCCATGTTCTGCTAAGTCACTTCAGTTGTGTCCGACTCTGTGCGACCCCAGAGACAGCAGCCCACCAGGCTCCCCCCGTCCCTGGGATGCTCCAGGCAAGAACACTGGAGTGGGTTGCCATTTCCTTCTCCAATGCATGAAAGTGAAAAGTGAAAAGTGAAAGTGAAGTCGCTCAGTCGTGTCTGACTCCCAGCAACCCCATGGACTGCAGTCCACCAGGCTCCTCCATCCATGGGATTCTCCAGGCAAGAGTACTGGAGTGGGTTGCCATTATCTTCTTCTGCTTCCATGTTCTAGCTATTGTAAATAGTGCCACAACGAACACTAGGATACATGTGTCTTTTTTCAACCCTGGTTTCCTCAGGGTATATGTCTAGGAAGGGGATTGCTGGGTCATATGGTAGTTTTATTCCTAATTTTTAAGGAATCTCCATACCATCTTCCCTAGTGGCTGTATCAATTTACATTCCCACCAACAGTGCAAGAGCTTTCCCTTTTATACACATCCTCTCCAGCATTTATTATTTGTAGACTTTTGGATGATGGCCATTCAGACCTGTGTGAGGTGATATCTCATTGTGATTTTAATTTGCATTTCTCTAATAATGAGTGATATTGAGCATCTTTTCATGTGTTTCTTAGCCACCTGTATGTCTTCTCTGGAGAAATGACTGTTTAGGTCTTTTACCCACTCTTTGATTGGGTTGTTTGTTTTACTGGCATTGAGTTGTATGAGCTGCTTGTATATTTTGGAAATTAACCCTTTGTCAGTTCTTTAATTTGCTATTATTTTCTCCCATTCTGAGGGTTGTCGTTTCACCTTGCTTATAATTTCCTTTGCTGTGCAAAAGCTTTTAAGTTTAATCAGGTCCCACTTGTTTACTTTTGGTTTTATTTCCATTACTTTTGGAAGTGGATAATAGAGGATCTTGCTTTGATTTATGTCATCGAGTGTTCTGCCTCTAAGAACATCGAGTGTTTTCCTCTAAGAGTTTTATAGTTTCTGGTCTTATATTTAGGTCTTTAATCCATTTTCAGTTTGTCTTTGTGTATGTGTTTGGGAAGTGTTTTAATTTCATTCTTTTATATGTAGCTGTCCAGGTTTCCTAGCACCATTCATTGAAGAGGCTGTCTTTGCCCCATTGTATATTCTTGCCTCCTTTGTAAAAATAAGGTACCCATAGGTGCATGGGTTTATTTCTGGGCTTTCTATCTTGTTCCATGGGTCTATATTTCTGTTTTTGTGCAGTAACATACTGTTTTGATGACTGTAGCATCACAGTATAATCTGAAGTCAGGAAGAAATAGAAATTATGAACAACCCAATTAGAAGCACTGTAACTGCATTCTTCTTTCTCAAGACTGCATTGGCTATTTGGGGTCTTTTGCGTTTCCACAAAAACTGTGAAATTTTTTGTTCTAGTTCTGTGAAAAATGCCATTGGTAATTTGATAGGGATCACATTGAATTTGTAGACTGCATTTGCTAATATAGTCATTTTGAAAATATTGATTCTTTCTACCCAGGAACATGGAAAATCTCTCCATCTGTTTATGTCATCTTTGATTTCTTTCACATGTCTCATAATTTTCTGTGTAAAGTTCTTTTGTCTTCTTAGGTAAGTTTATTCCTAGATATTTAATTCTTTTGGTTGCAATGGTGAATGAGATTGATTCCTTAATTTCTCTTCCTGATTTTTCGTTGTTAGTATATAGAAATGCAAGTGATTTCTGTGTATTGATTTTGTATCCTGAAACCTTACTAAATTCACTGATTAGCTCTAGTAATTTTCTAATACTATCTTTAGGGTTTTCTATGTACAGTATCATGTCATCTGCAAATAGTGAGAGCTTTACTTCATCTTTTCCAATATAGATTCTTTTTATTTCCTTTTCTTCTCTGATTGCTGAGGCTAGGACTTCCAGAACTATGTTGAATAATGGTGGTGAAAGTGGACACCCTTGTCTTGTTCCTGATCTTAGCAGGCATGCTTTTAGCTTTTCACCATTGAGAATAATGTTTGCTGTAGGCTTATCATACATGGCCTTCACTATGTTGAGGTAGGTTCCTTCTATGCCCATTTTTTGAAGAGATTTAATCATAAATGGGTGCTGAATTTTGTCAAAGTCTTTTTCTGTGTCTATTGAGATGATTATGTGGTTTTTATCTTTCAATTTGTTAATATGGTATATCACATTGATTGATTTGCATATATAGAAGAATCCTTGCATTCCTGGAATAAACCCAACTTGATCATGGTGTATGAGCTTTTTGATGTGTTGCTGAATTCTGTTTGCTAAAATTTTTGGAGGATTTTTGCATCTATGTTCATCAGTGATATTGACCTGTAGTTTTCTTATTTTGTGTTGTCTTTGTCTGGTTTTGGTATCAGGGTGATGGTGGCCTCGTAGAATGAGTTTGAAAGTGTTCCTTCCCCTGCAATTTTTTGAAAGAGTTTTAGAAGGATAGGCATTAGCTCTTCTCTAAATGTTTGATAGAATTCTGTGAAACCATCTGGTCCTGGGTTTTTTTTTGGTGGGGGGGAGATTTTTTTTTATCAGACCTTCAGTATCAGTGCTTGTAATTGGGTTGTTCATTATTTCTATTTCTTCCTGGTCCAGTCTTCAAAGATTGAACTTTTCTAAGAACCTGTCCATGTCTTCCAGGTTATCCATTTTATTGCCATATAGTTGTTCATAATAGTATCTTAAAATCCTTTGTATTTCTTCATTGTCTGTTGTAACCTCTCCTTTTCATTTCTAATTTTGTTGAATTGATTCTTCTCTCTTTTTTCCTTGATGAGTCCAGCTCATTTCAGTTCAGTTCAGTTCAGTCACTCAGTCGTGTCCGACTCTCTGTGACCCCATGATCACGGCACACCAGGCCTCCCTGTCCATCACCAACTCCCGGAGTTCACTCAAACTCATGTCCATCGAGTGGGTGATGCCATCCAGCCATCTCATCCTCTGTCGTCCCCTTCTCCTCCAATCCCTCCCAGCATCAGGGTCTTTTCCAATGAGTCATCTCTTCCCATGAGGTGGCCAAAGTATTGGAGTTCCAGCTTCATCATTAGTCCTTCCAATGAACACCCAGGACTGATCTCCTTTAGAGTGGACTGGTTGGATCTCCTTACAGTCCAAAGGACTCTCCAATACCATAGTTCAAAAGCGTCAATTCTTCAGCGCTCAGCTTTCTTCACAGTCCAACTCTCACATGCATACATGACCACTGGAAAAACCAGAGCCTTGACTAGATGGACCTTT
>NW_011479173.1:4500-5471 GCF_000754665.1 Bison bison bison | reverse complement strand
CTTGTAGGTGTAAAGTTAGGTTGTCTATTAGATGATTGTCTTGTTTCTTGATGTAGGATCATATTGTTATAAACTTCCGTCTTTGGACTGCTTTTGCTGCATCCCATAGGTTTTGAGTTGTTGTGTTTTCATTGTTATTTGCTTCTAGAAATTTTTTATTTCCCTTTTGATTTCTTCAGTAATCTGTTGATTATTTAGAAATGTGTTATATAATTTTCATGTGTTTGTGTTTCTTACAATTTTTTTCTTGGAATTAATATCTAGTCTCATAGTGTTGCGGTCAGAGAAGAAGCCTGATACGATTTCAATTTTCTTGAATTTACCGAGGGTTGATTTGTGACCCAAGATGTGGTCTATCCTGGAGAATGTTCCATGTGCACTTGAGAAGAAGGTGTATTCTTCTTAATTCGGGTGGAATGTCCTGAAGATATCAATGAGATCCATCTCATCTAATGTATCACTTTAAGACTTGTGTTTTCTTAGTAATTTTCTGTTTTGATGATCTCTCCATTGGTGTGAGTGGGGTGTTAAAGTCTCCTACTGTTATTGTGTTACTATCGATTTCTCTTTTATGTCTGTTAGTGTTTGTCTTATGTATTGAGGTGCCCCTATGTTGGGTGCATAGATATTTACAATTGTTATGTCTTCCTCTTGGATTGATCTGTTGATCGTTATGTGGTGTCCTTCCTTATCTCTTGTAATCTTCTTTAAGGTCAGTTTTGTCTGATACGAGGATTGCTACTCCAGCTTTCTTTTGCTTCCCATGTGCATGGGATGTATTTTTGCATCCTCTCACTTTCAGTCTATGTGTGTCTTGAGGTCTGAAGTGGGTCTCTTGTAGACAGCATATATATGGGTATTGTTTTTGTATCCATTCAGCCAGGCTGTGTCTTTTGGTTGGAGCATTTAATCCATTTACGTTTAAAGTAATTATTGATATATATGTTCCTATTGCCATTTTCCTAATTGTT
>NW_011479173.1:0-3972 GCF_000754665.1 Bison bison bison | reverse complement strand
CACTTTCATGCATTGGAGAAGGAAATGGCAACCCACCCCAGTGTTCTTGCCTGGAGAATCCCAGGGACGGGGGAGCCTGGTGGGCTGCTGTCTATGGGGTCACACAGAGTCGGACACGACTAAAGTGACTTAGCAGCAGCAGCAGCAGTTACATTAGTATGTGTCTTGGTGTGTTTCTCCTTGGATTTATCCTGTATGGGACTCTTCGTGCGTCTTGGACTTGATTGACTAGTTCCTTTTCCATGTTGGGGAAATTTTCAACTATAATCTCTTCAAAATTTTTCTCATACCCTTTCTTTCTCTCTCTCTTCTTCTTCTGCTGCTGCAGCTGCTGCTGCTAAGTTGCTTCAGTCGTGTCCAACTCTTTGCAACCCCATAGATGGCAGCCCACCAGGCTCCCCCGTCCCTGGGATTCTCCAAGCAAGAACACTGGAGAGGGCTGCCATTTCCTTCTCCAATGCATTAAAGTGAAAAGTAAAAGTGAATCGCTCAGTCATGTCCAACTCTTTGCAACACCATGGACTGCAGCCTACCAGGCTCCTCTGCCCATGGGATTTTCCAGGCAAAAATCCTGAAGTGGGTTGCCATTGCCTTCCCCGTTCTTCTTCTGGGACCCCTATAATTCAAATGTTGGTGCATTTAGTATGGTCCCAGAGGTCTCTGAGACTCTCCTCAGTTCTTTTAATTCTTTTTACTTTATTCTGCTCTTCAGAAGTTATTTCCACCATTTTACCTTCCAGCTCACTGACTTGTTCTTCTGCTTCAGATATTCTGCCATTGATTCCTTCTAAGAGTATTTTTAATTTCAGTAATTATGTTGTTTGTGTCTGTATGCTTATTCTTTAATTCTTCTAGGTCTTTGTTAATGGATTCTTGTTTTCTCCCCATTTCCCTTTCAAGACTTTTGATCGTCTTTACTATCATTATTCTGAATTGTTTTTCAGGTTGTTTGCCTATTTCCTCTTCATTTATTTGGACTTCTGTGTTTCTAGTTTGTTCTTTCATTTGTGTAGTATTTTTCTGCCTCTTCATTACTATTTTTTTTTAACTTATTTTGTCTGAGGTCTCGTTTTCCCAGGTTTCAAGGTTGAATTTGTTCTTCCTTTTGGTTTCTGCCCTCCTAAATTTGGTCCAGTGGTTTGTGTAAGTTTCTTATAGGGTGAAATTTGTGCTGAGTTTTTGTTTCTTTGTTCTTCCTCTAATGGGCAAGGCTGAGTGAGGTGGTCGTCCTGTCTGCTGATGGTTGGGTTTGTATTTTTGTTTTGTTTGTTGTTTAGATGAGGTGTCCTGCACAGGTTGCTGCTGGTGGTTGGGTGATGCTGGGTCTTGTATTCCAGTGCTTTCCTTTGTGTGAGTTCTCACTATTTGATAGCCCCTACGGTTAGTTCTCTGGTAGTCTAGGGTCTTGGAGTCAGTGCTCCCACTCCAAAGGCTCAGGGCTTGACTTCTGGTCAGGAACAAAGATTCCACAAGTGGTTTGTTATGGCATTAAGTGAGATTAAAACAAATATCCAAAAATGAAAAACCAAAGATGAATTCCAGACATTGGGAGTTACAAAATCAGGTAAATAATAATTAAAATAATGGAATATGCACATATACAGATACACCCATGAGCAATGTCAAAACAGTCCAACAAAACTAAAGTACAATAGACTGACCCGGTGAACAAAGGAAATAAAAAATTATATTTACCAGTTAATCCAAAACTAACTAAAGCACAGACTGAAAAACTAAGCTAAAGCAAGGTGCCAAGTAGGGAATAAAGCAATGAAAACAAAACTAAGAAATATGTTGAGAGAAAAGGAAAGAAAGAAGTGAAAGAAAGAATAGATATGCAAAGTCAAATAGAGGTAGGTGAAGAAGATTTATATACATTAAAAATTAACTGCAAGGGGAAAAGAGCAGAAGGAAAGGCACACAAAGGAATGAGTGTAGAAATAATATAATACGTTTAAAAAATTAAAAGTTAAAATTATAAAAAAGAGAAAAGAGAAAAAAAACAGAAAAATAAAGAAAACAGGAGAAGAAAACAAAAGGATAACTCTGCAGAACTGCAAAAAGCCTAGCGTAGATGCAGAGGCCTCTACCAATAAAAAGTGTGACTGAATATACATGCATATGTATACATCCATAAGCAAAATCAGAACAGTCCACCAAAAACAAAGTACTATAGACTGACCCAGCACACAAAGGGAACCAAAAAGTGTATCTACCAGAACAACACTAAGAAAGCTACTGAATTATACTTCAACTTTATAAAAAAGTATTCCGAGTGAGTTTTAATGTCATGTGTTTACTTATATGAGTAGGAATGTATCAAATTACATGTGCAAATAGAACTTACATAAATACTTTATAATAATACCAAGGTATAGACACTCTTAAAAGTCATTCACAGCTGCTCAAATCATTGAATACCTTAAAATAGTTCTTTAATATTTATTTTAGGTACTTAACATTGAATTTTTTTTCATATCAGAACGTAATTTTTCGTTTTACTTCATGATAGATATTCATCTGGATATTATCAACTTTTAATTTCTGTTCAACACTTGGATATATTAACAGCTATAGTAGAATTACATAAAAATATATATTTTTGTATTTTATTTACAAATATAAAATTTTCCATTTTTTAATTTCTGGAGCCCAAATCACACTGAGGTTCAAACATAAGCAACATGCCCAAGACATCCAATGGTTGCTCATAAGTATGGAAAGGCCACCTCTCACAAGATAACTTTGAGATCAAGCAAAGGATGGAGAGAAAGTCCTCTAGTGAACCATCAAGTCGCCTTAGGTTGCACCACTGACCTTGTATACAATTTGTTTATATTCCATAAACTCAATCTCAATGCTCCTCTTATGTATGCTATGCAAGAAATGCCAAAGACAGAAAT
This sequence comes from Bison bison bison, assembly GCF_000754665.1. NCBI lineage: Eukaryota > Metazoa > Chordata > Mammalia > Artiodactyla > Bovidae > Bison > Bison bison. The sequence continues at coordinate 1,069 of NW_011479173.1, read as the reverse complement.
AAATACTAAGGAGTCCGATTTTGTTGTATCAGATTGGGTTTTGAAGTGTAATAATAAATCATTGTAATGACAAGCTTTGTTCATGTTTCAGAAAACTAATGTCTGCATGTGTGGAAGCATATCATCCCCAGTGAGAAAGCATGATTTAGGAATCACCATCCATGTGAATCTCTGTCTCTGTACATTTGCATTAAATTTCATATTTTCCAAATGACTTTCAAGTTACAATCCAAGTCTATTTTTTTAAATAAAAGGAAACCATCTTTGTAATTAATTCAGAATGCGGAAAAAATTGATTATTTCATGGGAAGATTTAACTTTTGGCTCTGCTCCTGAATTCTTCTGATTTTACAGTGGATTTTATGTTGTCTTGTCCCCTTATGTTCCAAACTTCAAATAAGAGATATGTGACCATCTTTGGCAAATCAGCTCTGTAGTGACTGAACTCTGTCTTCTTCTCTGTGGTATCCTCTGTACCAGGCCCAGTGTAATCACTCAACAGGTTGTTTTGTGGCTATTTACTTATTTATTCACTTCTGGATGCACTGGGTCTTCACTGCTTGCCTGGACTTTCGTCAGCTGTGGCAAGTGGGGATCGCTCTTCCTCGCAGTACCCGCTTTACTTGCTGTGCAGTCCTCCTCAGGCTCTAGCGTGCAGGCTTCAGGAGTTGCAGCGTGTGGACTCTAGAGCAGGGTCTCAGTAACAGGGGAGCACTGTCTTAGTTGTTCCATGGCAGGTGGACACTTCCTGGACCAGGGATCGAATCCGTCTCTCCTGAAGAAAGATTCTTCTTCACTGCACCATCAGGGAAGTCCTCAACAAGTAATTGTAGCTAAAGCAGTTTCTCAGATTTCCTCCTACTACTGGAAGGCATTTACAAATGACCCAGCTATTTTGCTTCATCTGGGCCCTATTTCCTGGAACTATAATAGACAGCGTCTGGTATTTCCACTCTATTCCTGCTGGTACCAGTCATACTGAGTTTGTTGCTAAAACCAGTAGGAGTCTCCTTCCTTGAAGGCACATGTGGTCTGGGGATTCAAGTAGCAAGTGCAACATGCTTTTCAG
>NW_011479172.1:10334-11247 GCF_000754665.1 Bison bison bison | reverse complement strand
TCCTCAGCCCCAGGGCCTTTGCATGTGCTGTTTGCAGCCACTTTCCCTGGCCGACCCTGGCCTGCCCACTGGGTTTGAGCAGGCCTACTGGGCAGGGTACCCCCACATGCCTCACTCAGTACAGTTTGCTGTTCTGTGTTGTTTAAGTTCTCTGCCCACTCCACCAGCCCCACCGGGAACCACTCACGGGTGGGTGGGCAGGGGCTGTGTCCACCTTGCTCATGGTTTGAGTAAGTGCTGGAGGACAGTGGGTAGTAAGGCAGCAAGCAAGGGCCAGGATGGAGCTCTGCCCCTGGGATGGTGCAGGGGCCGCTCGTCCCTGATGGGGCCAGCAGGACTCCGTCCCTGCCCTTGGGTCAGAGCAGGGGGGCGGGGAGCCTCTCTCCGTGAACCCCCTGCCCCCACAGGCGGTAACCGCTGCCCAGGAAGCAACTGGAAGGCTCTGAACAGCGCTCACATTCCCTTATTTGGTGGGGGTCGCTGTGCATGGCGGGGCCTGGCTTGTGTCCTGCCCCCTCCCAACCTACAGAGGAGCTCAGGTCAGGATGGGTGTTTGGAGGGAGCAGTCAGGCCCAGCTCTTTAGGCTCCTAGGGGCTGGACCTGGGCAGTGGGCAGTGAAACCAGGGCCGCGGGCAAATTTGCGGGAGGAGCCAGGGATGGAAGAAAGCCCAGTTGCTACCGGGGTTGGGCGGGGAAACCCCTTTGGACCAAATTGGTATCCCTAACGGCCAAGGCGATCTCCAGCCTTGGAAGGGACCCTGTTTGGCAGAGAGGAAGGGGTGTTTGGAGACCCGGAGCCTTGGCATGACTCCGGGGAGGTGAGGCGAGGTTACTCCAGGAGAGGGCAATAAGGCGATGAGGGGGTGGGATACGGGGGCCTGGCGCCCAGGACAGCAGCCGCAGCCTCTCTGG
>NW_011479172.1:9865-10234 GCF_000754665.1 Bison bison bison | reverse complement strand
CTCTGGGCGGCCTTCACTTTGTCCTTTGGGGCTTGCACCACCGTCCTTTATTCGCACCCTCGTCCGCGCCCAAACCACGACCCCCATCCCGGACGTTCCTCGGATGTCCCCTCTGCCACCAGAGTAGAGCTGGACACGGGCCGCGCAGAAGAGCGTTAGTTCCGTGGCTTCCGACCTGCGGGCAGTGGGGCGGGCGTCCGAGGGGAGCAGCGCCCCCTGCGGCGGGAGTGGCGGGGGAGGTATTCCCGGGGGCGGGGGCACGTAGTAGGGCCGCGCCCGCCCCAAGTAGGATAGAGCCCTGATTTGTGCAGGAGGCAGCCTCTTCCCTGGGACCGCTAGGAGCGCGGCGGCGGCGGCGGCGCACCGGTG
>NW_011479172.1:5499-6296 GCF_000754665.1 Bison bison bison | reverse complement strand
CACCCACCCCCAACTGCCTTCTCGTTCTATCCTGGTGCCCCAGGCGAGGCTGGGGGACTCTCTGCACCCTTACCTGGCCGCGCGGGCCCTGGAGTCCCCGTGTTGTCTGCTCTGCGTGGTTTCAGGTTGGACTCGGGCTCAGGTTTCTGGACAGAGGTGTGTCCAGGGTCTTGGGTGAGGGGAGGGGAGGGCAGGTGCGGGCAGTCTGGGTGTGGGGCTTCCCCTCCTCTCCTGATCCCCCCCACGGATGCCCCCACGTGTCCTACCGGTCCCCAGGAGATGGATGACACCCGGTTGGCCCTGGCAGCTGGCTCGTAGCCAACAAGGTGGAGGCCATGTTTGATCACGTGTGTGTGTGCCCTCCCTGGGTGAGTCAGTGGCTACTGGGGGCTCACGGGGGCCTGGGGGGCCTGGCCAATGGAGGCGCAGCGTGGCCCTGGGGCCTCCTGCTGACTGAGGGCCTGCTGCCCAGCTGGAGGCCATGCCTGCCTCCTTGGCTCACATTCTGGTTCCAAGACCTCAGGACCTGGCCTCCAGGTCTAAGGCCCCATCCTGGTATGTGCACTGTGGGTCTGCGGGGTGACTGCTGGCTTGGGGGGGCTGCGGCGGCTCGTGGAAGGCCAGGCTGGAGTGAGAGGAGGACCAGGGACCCGTGCGCTGTGCTCAGGGGTCGGCAGGGGGCCTTGGGCCAGTCAAGGGCCTGCACATCCAAGGGTGCGGCCTGGTGGGATGCGCACGCTGGCATGAGCGCCTTTCTGCGGTGGGCCGGGCCAGGGGCTGCCCCTGGGGGCACATCC
>NW_011479172.1:3704-5399 GCF_000754665.1 Bison bison bison | reverse complement strand
GGTGTGGGGCGCAGGCGGCCGGCCCCTCCCCCGCGGTGCCTAGGGCTGCTGCCTCTTGTCCGTGTGGGGGCTCACTTTCCCTTCCTTCCTGTGCCAGGGGCCAGGGGTCCCGCTCGGCAGAGGCTCACCTGCCTCGGATCAGGGGTCTTGGCCCAGGCGTTGGTACTGGGGCTGTAGGGTGGGGCTCTTGGGCAAAGAGGGGCCCCAGACGGGCAGTGCCAGCCAGTGGGCACTCAGAGACAGGCTAGGGCTTTGTCCCTGGGCCCTGAGGGGGTGGAGCTGAGAGTGAGGCTCCACCGTGGAGAGGGGGAGGTCACTGGGGGGTCTGGGCAGGGGCTTCTGGAGGAGTTGTGGCTTCCGGGGACCCTCCCAGGGGTCGTGTCTGGGTGAGGGCGGCCTGGGCCAGCGAGGGGCTTCTTGGTGGAGACAAATGCTTGTAATCCTCAGGCCTGAGCCAGGGTCCGCGGCCCCAGGCCTCGTCACGCATCCTGGTATGACCAGGGTCCATCTGATCTTCAACTTCATGGTCCTGCCCGGTGCGTGTGACGAGGTGCTGGCAGGCTGTGTGCTGCTGGCTGCAGTGGGGTGGTTGGGCACGCTCAGGCACGGCCTGCCTGGTCCCCGGTGCGGAGCGTGGGCATCCGGGTTCCCGTGGGGAAGCCTGCGGTCCAGTCCTCCTGCCGTGGCCCCGCTGGGCCCAGCAGCTTGGGGAGAGGTGGCCCCCCCACTCCCCTGCGGTGACAATGGAGGCAGAGACCTGGGCCTCTGCAAAGCTCAGGTTTCAGGAAACATATCTTCACTGAGAGCTCCTGGCGCCGCATCCTGCTCTGCTCCACGGGGGGCCCGGCTCGGATGCGGGGTCTGCGGGAGAGGAAGCAGGTGGGGCCCGTGGACCCAGGCTCTGCAGTCAGTGCTGCCTCCTGGGCCTGGGGTGCCCTGTGCCACTGGGGCTGCCGGCCCGTCGTACTTTCTGAGGGTCGGACCGCGGGTCGGGACCTGGCCTTGGGGGTGGGCCAGGAGGACCCGCGGTCAGGATGGGGTTCTGGCGCAGGCAGGTTGGGGTGGGCTTTCTGGAAGAGGGAAGAAGGCCAGCAGGCTGGGGGCCTCTCCAGGTTGGGCAGGCTGGCAGCCCAGCTACGCTTGGCCAGGGGCCCTCCTGTTCTGTAGGGTCTTGGGTCCACAGAGCCCGGCCAGCCCGTGGCCCACGAGGCTTGTCCCTGGGACAGAAGGCTACTCTTTGCAGAGAGGAGACTTGAGTCCTGGAGGCCAACTGGGAGGAGGCGGAGGCCCAGCCTGGCGCCCTGCCCCCCAGCTCAGGTTCTCCCCAGGTGCCTCCCTGCCGCCCAGGTGCAGGAGCCCAGCTGGCGGGCGGCGGGGCCCTTGTGGGTGGGCGGGCGGGCGGGCGCACGTCCCCTCAGGGGCAGGTAACCGGAGCCTCGGGTGCTGGTGAAGGTGACGGTAACCCTACCTGGGTGGCTGGCGTGGGGTTTCCTGGGAGCCAGGAGGAGCTCCCTGCTTTCCGAAGCGCAGGTGCTGGGAGGTGGGCTCTCACGCCCTGTGGGCTGGGCACCCTGGGGCCGGGGCGCTCCTCGGCCTGCCTTGCAAGGGCTTCAGCCCTGGGCCCTGCCCCCCCCCCCCCTCCCATGCTCTCCCTCATGGCCCGTGTGGCCAGGATGCCCGCTGAAGCCCCAGGAG
>NW_011479172.1:0-1653 GCF_000754665.1 Bison bison bison | reverse complement strand
CCCCGGATGGTGAGTCAGCCCCTGAGGGTCCCCGGGGGGCTGCCTACAGGGCCTCCCTCCTCACGGAGACGCGCGTAGCCAGGGTCCTGGTCCTCTGCTTGCTGGGGCAGAAGGCACACAGTGGGCAGGGAGCCGCCTCTGCCCTGCAGGTCTCTGCCCCTCTTGCCCTGGCCGCCAGGATGCCCTGCTGCGCTCGGGACTTGCTTGTGCTGCCCTGGCTTCGCCTGTGTTCTGGCAGGAGGCCTGCGTCCTCCTCGAGGTCCCGCACCTGGGCCGTCCCTGGCATTCTCGTGACCTCCTGCTGATACCCAGACCCAAGGCCGGTCTTCTGGGGCCTGGCCGTGGCTCAGTGGGGTGGGTCACCGCCGAGAGCTTTCTCTGGCTGTGTGGGCCCCTCTCCGCCCTGGTGAAGGGCTCGGTGGGCCTCTTTGGAGGCCTAGCTGCTGGCTGGCCTGCCTTGCACAGAGTCCACAGGGCCTGTGGTGGTGGGCAGAGGTTCCTCGCAGACAGGTAGGGGGCAGCCAGTGCCAACAGCCCAGAGCCTGTGGGCAGGGGAGGGGTTGCCATGAGGTTAGCGGGCCAGGGTCAGCTCGTGGAGGCCGCGTGGCTCCTGTGAGGACACCGGCTTCTTCTCCGAGGCGGGTTGCTCAGCCTGCCGCGTGGAGGGTGGGTTGCAGGGCCAGGGTGGAGACAGGTGGGGAGCTTTGTGTAGCAGTCAGGGTGCTGGGACCAGGGGCGGCCTGTGGGGTGGGCGGGGTTCTGCTCGCTCCGAAGGTCGAGGCCCGGGGCCTGCTGACTGGGTGGCCGCGGGGCGGAGAGGCTGTCGTGGGGATGGGCTGGAGCGCTGTTTGGACGCTCTGTGTCTGGACAGCGTCAGATGGGCAGCTGGATGCTGGGTTAGACCAAGCCGGGTCCCAGCAGTGGAGATGCCATGGGAACACAGAGGGGCGGGCGGAGAGCAGCGGTCAGTGGAGCCGGCTGTGGGGTGAGGGTCCTTAGCATTTTATTGCACCATCTTCTAAACCGGTACACGCGTGTAGGGAGACCCCGTGACCGTGGTTGCCAGCTCCAGCCACGCAGCAGGTTGGCTTGGAGGGAGGCCCAGCCCTCGGGTTGCCGGGTCCGTGGTCTCGGGCCCAGGGAAGCTCGTCTAGAGACACGGCAGCAGTGAGTGCTGTGGCTCCTGCGGGGACGGGGCGGCCTTGACTGCAGCCGTGAGAAGCGTGCAGAGCCCGGGGCGGGGCGGGGCCTCGGGCAGGACAGGCTGGCCGCAGGTGCAAGCGGGAGGCCCCCCGGTCCTGCGCTTCCTGCGGGGCAGCGGCCGTGCCGGCTGACTGCTGCTCCCCCTCCAAGAGGAGCTGCTGATCGACCGGGTGTCACACGCGGGCATGATCAACCCCGAGGACCGCTGGAAGAGCCTGCACTTCAGCGGCCACGTGGCCCACCTGGAGCTGAAGATCCGCGTGCGCTGTGACGAGAACTACTACAGCCCCACCTGCAACAAGTTCTGCCGGCCCCGCAACGACTTCTTCGGTCACTACACCTGTGACCAGTATGGCAACAAGGCCTGCATGGACGGCTGGATGGGCAAGGAGTGCAAGGAGGGTGAGCGGGGCGGGGCTACGGGAGCGCTGGGGGCATAGCGGAGGCCAG
>NW_011479171.1:15955-18317 GCF_000754665.1 Bison bison bison | reverse complement strand
GTTACCATATACTGGTCACATGACTGAGTGACTGAACTGAACTGAACTGATGACTCATACAGAAATGGTTAAAAAGACAGTTGACTTGTTTGTAGTGCTTTCTAACATGAACTGATTATTCAGTCTCAGATTCTCTGACCCCAACTGATATCCTACCATTCAATTCAATGCTGATGCTATCTGTAGTTAGCAAAGACCCCATAGGTTAAGAGGTCAATCCCTCAAGACTGTCCCCACTTCAGATGCCAGTCAAAAGTCCCAATACTTCTGATCAACCAGCTGTAAATTCAGGAAGTCCTAATGACTCATTTTAGGTTTGATAGTTCATTAGAATGACTCAAGGAACTTTGGAAAACACTATACTGTCTATTAATGGTTTATTATAAGAGCAGCCAAGTGGGAGACATGTAAAAGGGCAAGGTATTCATAGGGGTAGGGGTACTTCAGTTCATGGAGCTTTTATTCTCTCTCCAAGTGTGTCAACTTCCTTGTATCTTGATGTGCTCACCAACCTTGAAACTCTCCATGCCAAGTTGTTTAGGAGTTTTTATCAAAGACTCATTAGTTAGGCATAACTGACTAAATCTTTGGTGATGGAACTCAACTTCCAGCCCCCTCTCATCTCCCAGGAGCTCAGGTAGTGGGGATGATAGTTCCAACCTCTAATCTCAAGGTTGGTTCCTCTGACAACCAACCCTCATTTTGAGCTAAGTTGGGGCTCACCAATCATCACCTCATTAGCATAAGCTTAAGTTTGGCTGAAAGGTGATTATTAAAAATACAGAAGACATTCCTTTCACTCAGAAATTCCAAGAGTCTTAGGAAATTTGTGCCAGGAACTGGGGACAAAGAGCAAATATATAAGGAGCATCAGTCTCCTACCTACTTGCTCACTCCTCTACTCCCCGCCCCCAGTCTCTTCTTAAAGACACTCACCTTTTCTACAACACTCATAGAATGAGAACTCATAGAATGAGTTCTTTCCTCTTAGCTTCTTTTGCTGCCTATGATTCTGTCATAGTTTACTGTTCTTATCACACAGAACTATAATTATCAAGTTTCTAGTTTCTATCCCTCTAACTAGAATATGAGCTACATGAGATAGTATCTAACTCACATTTGTACCCTAAACATCTAGAGCAGTACTTGGCACATCATTGCTCTATGGACCATTGAATAAAGGTGAGTGAATAGAAAAACAGAATCTTGTACTACTGACCTTTGACAGTCTATGTGTCTGTGCTTAAGTGTGTTTGGTGTTATTCTGGAGACTGCATCATGATAGTGCTAATTGTATTTCCTAGCTTTTGCAGATTTCCTGAGAATCTTAGCTCTGGTATCTTGCTTTGAATCTGTGGTAGTCTGTAGAGGAATTCAGAGTTCATAAATGAATAATAGCTGGTTTTAGAGTATTAAAAACTGGATTCAGGGAAATGCAGGCAGTCTAGATGCTGTCTGTCTCACAGAGTATGTTCTTTATAGCACACTGCTTTTCTGTAGACATGTCAACTTTACCAAATAACTTTTCAAGTCAGTTTTCTGGGGTGTTATGATTTTTTTTTTAATCCCCACAGAACCTGAGAAGTTTGACATTTGCCTGAAAGTTTAAAAACTTTTCTCAAATTCAAAGAATTTTTTTTTAAAAAGTGTGTGTGTTTGTACATATAAACTATTCAATGGTTATTTTAATTATTTTTAAATACTTATTTTTCTTGTTCGTGCTTATTTAATGTCTTTTAGCATTACAAAGAAAATAATACTATGACACATTAAATAATGTCTTTGCTAATTGCCTCATTTTATCAAAAGTTCAAGAATTCCTTTTTCCTGTTTTGGTGGGAGTTGCAGAACTTTACACAATGAAAGAGATATCATGACCCCTGCCAGTCAGCTACTTTAGCTGCTGAGGTATCAGGAAGAATCCCAGCAGTAGTTTTATAGGAAAAGCATTGGACTAGTTGTGAGGTCTACCCATTTTATTTTTCTTGAATGTTTGATTTCTGGAAGTAATTTAACCTATTGAAACTTGAATGATATTAATTTTTAAAACTGAAATATTATCTACTTAACTATCTCAGGGTACTAATGGATAAAATAAGGTAATAAATATGTTAAATATTCATGAGTCTGAGCAAACTCTGGGAGATAGTGAAGGACAGGAAAGCCTGGCATGCTGCAGTCCATAGAGTTGCGAAGAGTTGAACTCAACTTAGCGACTGAACAACAACAAAAAATACATTCCTGCTAAAGAGCTCATGGATGGTACTTGTCTCTCCTAGTGATATCAGCCTACAAAGGCTCAATTCTGACATACTCTTGACCCAATAAGAACCATTCTGTTTTAACAGGTGGAGGTTTGGAA
>NW_011479171.1:14219-15855 GCF_000754665.1 Bison bison bison | reverse complement strand
GGAAAAAGCCTAATGTATGCTATGCCTCTGAAATTGATCTGGGCCCCTGGGACACTTTGTAAGCTCAGGCTTTAGATTTTCTCTCTTACCCCACCATCTGCTACTGGCCGTTTAATTGGACTTTGGTTCTGATCTGAAGTTCAGTTCTTTTTCTGTGTCTCTGTTGAAATTGGGACCCAGGCCTAAATCTTTGGCCTAGTTTTTGCTGACCACTTTTCAGGGACTGACTGTTGACTGCAGAATCATTTGTATCATCTTGCCTGATTCTCTCAGAAGAATGACCTTATCCCAACTGTTCTTAGAAACTTCCCTGCTCTGAGGCTTTGACGTACCTTTTCATTTCATGTCCCTTGGGTTACACTGACCCTGGCCTTCATCAAATGTGGGTTTATACTCTTTTTTGGTTTTGGTATAGACTAACTTTCAGCTAGTGGGGGACTGCTCCAACTAGTTTTGTCCCACTTCCTTTCTCTACACCAATTAGGCTTATTCCCAAATTCTTTAATTATTTTTTTAGGAATCGCAACATGCTTTGTATCTGGGTCAGAGTAATGAGTGCTAAAGTATAAGCATACAAAGTATCACTGGCAACTTCTATTGATGTCACTAGAAAGCCATCAAGTAGGACTTTTAGTATGTTAAAATGAGTTGTCTTTTTAGTGTCTTTCCCTTCACACTAAAAAGCAAAGCTAAGCCTATGCTTTCACTGACTAAGCTATCAAATCAAAGTAGAAGTTCAAATCTAATTAACTTTAATTTCTGAGGCATGGTGCATTATTGTTTCCAACTTCATTTTATCAACTATACATTCAGCCCTCCAGATATGGGTATTCTGCATCCACAGATAAGGAGGGCCAGTTGTACTATACCATTTTATATAAGGGACTTGAACATCCATGGATTTTGGTATCCGTGTGGGGATCATGGGACTAATCCCCCATGGGCACCAAGGTATGACATTTAATTTATGGTTTTGTCAACAAAAACACACAGTGTGAGAGCTGTGAGTCAAGTTTTATTTCAGGCAAAATGAGGACTATAGCCTGAGAGACAGCACCTCAGATAGCTCTGAGAAACTGCTCCAAAGAGGTAGAGGGGAAGGTCTAAAATATGTGATTTTGATGAAGGGGAAGTACATGCAATCAAGCACATATTTTTTGCAAAAGTTTCTGCTAGTCTCTTGTAGGTGACTGCTACTCACGATAAACAGGTGTCACCATGAATGATTTTAGTGCTTTTCTAGATATGAGGAGATGCAAGAATTGGGCTCATAAAATCAGCTCCTAAAAATATCTATCTGAAGACCTGTCCTGCCAATTTTTCCCAGAACACATGGTGCCTCATTTCTGCTCTCTGCCCTGAGCTCCTTTCAGGTGTTGTTGAAAGTCAGCAGCTGTAGCAGCACATGATTTAATCCTTGTAGAGGTAGATGGCAAGTGCCAATTTGTAGCTGACAGTTTGCCTGTCTATAAATAAATGTACTGTGTTATTCCAAGATATTATTATACTTCTATTTCTTTAATTGTATCTCTCCATTATACTACATAGTATAATAAAATATTTGCAAGAGCCAGAGGATTTGGGGGATACAGGAAGCTTGAAAACTTCCTAGAGAGTTTTTTTTTTTTTTTAAGTA
>NW_011479171.1:11160-13273 GCF_000754665.1 Bison bison bison | reverse complement strand
AACTAGATGAATTTGGAAGTTCCATTCAATAAATTTTTTGAAACTGAGGCCAAAGAAGTTAAAGAAATTGCCCAAAGTCACCTAGCTGACGGTGGGAAGGAGAGTCTAAAGTTGAATCCAGGTTTCCTGATTCCTTGTCCACTTATGATACTTTTCATACTTAAAGATATGTGAAACTCAACACAGTAAAGTACTTTATAGATAGTGCACTCTGAGGAAACAACATAGTCCTGGCAATAACATACTTACCTTTAATCGCTTACTTATCTTTTAATTTCCAATGTGGTGAGTCACATAGTAAAATAACATTGGCATACTGCAATGCCATATCAGGAACTAATTAAAAGGGAAAGAAAATCATTCAGATGAACTTTGTGATTTCCTCTGAATCTTTTGACAAATATAACCTTGAATGCTGACCTGTTTAAATTCACATATTCTCATGACAGTACATTTGGTGGATAAGGCAGAGCTCCTCCTCCATAAAAACTTTAGTTCTAAGGTCATTTAAAATCCGTTAAGCTAAGAAACTGTTCATTGAGACAGATTTCAGTGACATTGCAGAAGAATTCAGTTATAACTGGACACATTATTCACTTGTAGTAAGTCTGGAACTTAAATTTGAGGGAGGGAGTGTGGGAATTAGAGGTAAGCTATTTTGAATAATTTTTTGTTTTACTTTATTCACTTCTTTTAAAAGGGGCTCATAATTCTTTTTTGTGGCAAAAAGTTGACTTGACAATATTAATCTGGGAAAATATTGTAATATTTTGCATGAAGTTAACTAATAGGTGATGGATAATCAGAGAAAATAACACTGGATTTTAATTTTTATTATTCTCATCTTATTAGCTTTTATTTTCTATAAAAAAATCATACCTTTTATAAGCAAACCTGGTCCATTAGAAATGGTAGATAGTTTCATTTTAAAGTTAAGAGGTTTTCTGAGAGTTCTGTGTGATTTTTTTTTCTATAAATGTGAATTTTCCACTTCACTGTAACTTTTCTCTCTTAACCTTAGAAATAACCATAGAGCTCCTTTAAAATGAATGATTTCTTTTATATGACAGTTTGATTTAATATATGGAGCATGCATACCTCTATATATGATGATTTTATTTATTTGAATATTATGGTTATGAATATAGTAAGTTATTAAAATAAAATTTCTGATTTTCACTGTTTTTGCTCTGAAGTCAACTAGCATTTTATGCATCTGACGTTGTCTTCCTTTGAAAGAATATATAGTTAACACTTAAATGTGACTATCACTTTTATACCTTGCACTTATTTTGGGTGCTTCCAGATTATCTTTCTTTTTTGAATATGTAAAAAGATATATAAAATTAGATGAATACAGGGTGTCTATCAGCTGTCTTTGGTCAAAATTTTATTGATACACAGAATTTTTAGAGTGTTTAAGACTTGGAATCTCATAGATGATTTCTTCTTATTATTAAATAATAAACCTCCCATATATAGTCCTGTGACCTTGGGATAGACATCCTCCCACTTCTCTGTCTTTATTTATTCATCTGTAATATGAACCAGATGTCCTGACTCTGCCTAATGTGAAAGGCAGTAGAAATGTTTGAAATGATTATTCAAACAATAAGATTAAACAAAGGAGAAACAGAACAACTACTGGATTCTTAATTTTTTTGATGCTATGATGTTACCTGTAAATGAAAAACTTGCCTTCAGGGTATTTTTTTTTTTTTTTTGACAATTGGAGAAATATCACCTGTACTTTTTTACAACTTGGAGAAGTAGGGGTGAAATAGATTGCTTGTTCCCTTTGATGTATTTTTCAGAGTGTCTCCAAAGAATTGATAAGAGGTGGTGCCTAGATATGGGAGAAGCTGAAGACAACTAATAGCAATTGGGTTTTTATGCCCAGTATGCTGGGCTTCCCTGGTGGCTGACAGTAAACAATCCACTTGCAATGCGAGATATCAGGTTTGATCCCTGATTTGGGAAGATCCTCTGGATAAGGGAAAGGCAACCCACTCCAGTATTCTTGCCTGGAGAATTCCATGGACAGAGAAGCCTGGCAGGTTACAGTACATGGGCTCGCGAAGAGTCAGACATGACTGAGTGACTTTCACCTGTC
>NW_011479171.1:9312-10597 GCF_000754665.1 Bison bison bison | reverse complement strand
TTATTGAGCATCCACTGTGTCATGCACTGTGCTAGGTACTGAGGATACAACAGGGAATAATTTGAAGTTCCTGCTTTCTAATATCTGAAATTCTAGTTTGGTGCTAAGCTAATTATATCCATATCATACACATGTAGAAAAGGATTAATGTTCTTCAAGTTTTAGAGATGGGAAACTAAGGGTTAAATGGTATCATAGTGAGCAAAGTAAACATACTCCCTAATGCTCATTGGAAAATCTCATGGACAGAGGAGCCTGGTGGGCTGCAGTCCATGGGGTTACAAAGAGTCAGGCACGACTGAGCGACTAACACTTACTTAATCCTCATTGACTTGAAATAGAAGTTAATCAGATAAATATAAGGTTAAAACCATTATAAGTCTTTAAAGGAAAAGTAGTCAGTGCTCTAAAAGCATGTAGCAGAGGCTGCACATCAGCTTCTCTAAGTGACATCTGAGCTGAGATCTAATAAATGAACAGGAGCTAACCAGGTCATTCTTCTACATGTCGTTATTCAGATGGATTTCCTTCAGCTCTTTTATGCCCTCTTTGTTGGCTGTTGCAAACGGTCACTTCTCTTAAGTCTCCTACTCAGCTACTCAGCACATTTATTCTCCAGAGGTGGATTTGGTTCCTATTTGACATAGAAAATAAGAGCCACCAGGTGTGTCTGAACCTCTCCTCCACCTACCTCGTCATCTTTTATACATACACTGATTTGCATCTTTATCCATGCTTTTGTCTGAGGATACACTAGCCCTCTGTCAATCCAAGTTCAATCTCTCTGCCTTTGTTTTAGATTCCATACCTTCCTATTGCTATTTCAGGGATCTTTTTATATAATGATCACCTTTCTCTTCTGTATTTTTAACCTTTTCCTCTCTGTGAGTTCTTTTCTTAGAAAGAGGGGGGAAAAGACCATTTCTTGACCCTTCTTTGTACAACCAAACTTCAATAATGGGTCCACACATATAACTGCCTTTACAATGGTCACTGCTGCTGCTGCTGCTAAGTCGCCTCAGTCATGTCCGACTCTGTGCGACCCCATAGACAACAGCCCACCAGGTTCCGCCATGGGATTCTCCAGGCTAGAACACTGGAGTGGGTTGCCATTTCCTTCTCCAATGTGTGAAAGTGAAAAGTGATAGTAAAGTCGCTCAGTCGTGTCCGACTAGTAGCCACCCCATGGACTGCAGCCTACCAAGCTCCTCTGTCCATGAGATTTTCTAGGCAAGAGTACTGGAGTGGCTTGCCATTGCCTTCTCCGACCATAGTCATGAATTAC
>NW_011479171.1:7693-8623 GCF_000754665.1 Bison bison bison | reverse complement strand
CTCAGAAAGCATGCCTATGTATCAGCTGTTCATGGAATTTCCCAGGTAAGAATACTGGAGTGGGTTGCCATTTCCTGCTCCAGGGGATCTTCCCAACCCAAGGATTGAACCCGACTCTTTTGCATCTCCTGCATTGGAAGGCAGATTCTTTACCACTGCACCACTTGGGAATGTACCGGTATACTGCAGCCAAAGCAAACCACTTGTGTAATAGATCCATGAATTCATTAAGATGTCTCACTTCCTTGCTTTTGCTTCATAAATTACCATTGAAGAGAAATCCTTTCCTCAAATTCCCCAGGCACACACCTACTCCTTATCTATGAGGATGTTTAGATACATATTCCTGTAAGGACACTTACTTGACTCCACCACTCCCAAGAGTAGATTATGTGCCAGTCCTCTGTGCTCCTAAGGGCTTGCCTCTCTCTGGAAACTTACCACATCTTATTATAATTTGGGCTTCCCTGGTGGCTTAGTTGGTAAAGAATTCACCTGCAATGCAGGAGACTCAAGTTTGATCCCTGGGTTGGGAAGATCCCCTAGAGTAGGGAATGGCTACCCACTCCAGTATTTTGGCCTGGAGAATCCCATGGACAGAAAAGCCTGGTAGGCTCAGACACGATTTTAACTTCACTTCATTATAATTGAAGTTCAGTTTAGTTCAGTTTGGCCGCTCAGTCGTGTCTGACTCTTTGTGACTCCATGGCCACGTCATGCCTTCCTGTCCATCACCAACTCCCAGAGTCTACTCAAACTCATGTCCATTGAATCAGTGATGCAATCCAACCATCTTATCCTCTGTCATCCCCTTCTCCTCCCACCTTCAATCTTTCCCGGCAGCAGGGTCTTTTCCAATGAATCAGTTTTTCTCATCAGGTGGCCAAAGTATGGGAGTTTCAGCTTCAACATTAGTCCTTACAATGAATG
>NW_011479171.1:6823-7312 GCF_000754665.1 Bison bison bison | reverse complement strand
ATGTACTTTACATATAAGTTAAATAAGCAGGGTAACAATATACAGCCTTGATGTACTCTTTTCCCAATTATGAACCAGTCTGTTGTTCCATGTCCAGTTCTAACTGTTGCTTCCTGACCTGCATACAGATTTATAAGGAGGCAAGTAAGGTGGTCTGGTATTCCCATCTCTAAGAATTTTCCACAGTTTGTTGTGATCCATACAGTCAAAGGCTTTGGCATAGTCAGTAAAGCAGAAATAGATGTTTGTCTAGAACTCTCTTGCTTTTTTGATGACCCAAAGGATGTTGGCAATTTGATCTCTGTTTCCTCTGCCTGTTCTAAAACCAGCTTGAACATCTGGAATTTCATGGTTCACGTACTGTTGCAGCCTGGCTTAGAGAATTTGGAGCGTTACTTTGCTAGTGTGTGAGATGAGAGCAATTGTGTGGTAGTTTGAGCATTCTTTGGCATTGCCTTTCTTTGAGATTGGAATGAAAACTGACCTTTT
>NW_011479171.1:4497-6723 GCF_000754665.1 Bison bison bison | reverse complement strand
TCTGATTTTCTTGAAGAGATCTCTAGTCTTTCCTACTCTATTGTTTTCCTCTATTTCTTTGCATTGGTCACTGTGAAATGCTTTTTTGTCTCTCCTTGCTCTTCTTTGGAACTCTGCATTCAAATGGGTATATCTTTACTTTTAATTGAAGTTAGCATCATGAAATAGTCCACAAACGTGTGTATGTAAGAAATTTCACATTTAAATATGTTCAGTTCCCTTGTATTCAACATTCTGCCAGAAAAATAAAATATGCAATTTCAGTCAATACTTGAACCTCCTACTGGCTCGAGCAAATATGCTGAAAACTTAGGCAACACCACACTACCAGGGAAGCCCTGTTGGTCACTAATCAGTAACTGTCAACTGTATGATATAGTCTCTGATATACCATTTTGTCTCTGTCAGGTATGGTCCTTTTTGGTTTGCTGCTGCTTCTTCTGTATCATGCTTAGGGGACTGGATGATTTCTGGGATTGAGTCCCCTGTGTCTAGAGCCCAGCACACTCATTACGATTTCTCTGAGCTTTTGCCCTTCCTTGGCTGCCACTATCGAATGTTGAGTTCTCCTGTTCTCCTTGCCACCTCTAACCCCTATCAGAGCCCTGACTTCTTTTTGCCTAAAGTGTATGTCCCTTTCTAGCTTGAATATCCTAAAAGAAATTCTATCTGTCTTCCAGAGACCTGCATTGGTACGTCCAAGCATGATCTCTCCAGTGAGCTTGGGTTTTGGGAATACAGAAGCCAGGAAGGAAAGTCTGTGTGGGAAACTTCAAATTTCAGTCCTGGCAACCGGGGAGTAGGGATCTCCTCGGGTGAGGTAAAGAAGAAAAAAAGGCTCAACTATCTTCTTAAAATTGTAGGGAGAAGTGAAAAAACTTAGACAAAAATACAAATAATTATCCCAAAATACATTGGCAATACTTGCCTGTTTATGAGATTCTCCCTTCACTAAATTGTGAGTGCCTTTTAACATACTGTAGAATTGCATTCCCTAATATTTCAGTAGAGAGTACAGAGGAGACTTACAAAATTCAGTCTGGGAAGAGGGAGTGCAGAAAGCTTATAGAAGTTAAGTGCTATGCATGTCTGCGTGTTCAGTTACTTCAGTCATGTCCGATTCTTTGTGACCCTATGGACCGTATGAAGCCCACAAGGCTCCTGATGGAGCCTATGGAGCCCACCAGGCTCCTCTGTCCCATTGTGTTCTCCAAGCAAGAATACTGGAGTGGGTTGCCATGCTGTCCTCCAAGGAATCTTCCTGACCCAGGGATCAAACCTGTGTCTCCTACATTGTTGGCAGATTCTTAAACAACTGAGCCACCTGGAAAGCCCAGAAGTAAGTGCTACTTGAGCTAAATCTCAGTGATTAGGGGTAATCAATGATTAAGCTAGGTAAAACAGGATTGGTATCAGGGGACCTGCATAACTAACAGCTTAAAGATACAAAACTCTACTTTTCAAGATCTATAGGTAGGAGATGAGACTGAAAGTGTTAATAAGGTCCAGATAATAAGAAGTATTGATTACTATGTTAAAGAGTTTATATGTTATTTTATGAGAGGCAATGCTGCATAGAGATTAAGGCACAAACTCTGGAATGATACGTGCTTGCCTTTGAATCTGTCTCCATTCATTACTACCTATGGGACCTTGAGATAATCATTTAGCTTTTCTGTGCCTCAGTTTCCTTATTGGTAGAATAGGATGACATCACTACCTATTTCATAATGCCATGGTCAGGATTAAGTGAATTAATACAGTGAAGTACTTATAAAAGCACTTAGCACACTATAAGCAGCATTGAATTGTGAGCTATTATAAACTGACCTGTAGAGCAATGGGAAGCCAATGAATGAGTTTGAATGGATGTATTTGTGTTTTGAAAAGGTCACACTGGCTACAGCATTGAAGATTGCTTGAATCTGACATGTTGTATAGGGTAAAATGTATCAGGATGTAATTGTACTTCATCAGTCAAGGAACGGTGATGGTTAGGATTAGAGTCATGACAGCGAAGATGGAGTGATATGGATAGGTCACAAAGGTAAAATAATTAGAGAAGGAGATCATGGTTGAAGATAAATGAAAGAAAGGAATCTAGGATGATTCCTATGTTTCTGGTTTAGGACACTGCTTGGGAAGTCCTACTGTCATTTGGTACTGGAAATAGAGGAAAGGAAATTGATGATAAGTTGCATTAGTGTTTTGAATATTTATAATCCC
>NW_011479171.1:0-1191 GCF_000754665.1 Bison bison bison | reverse complement strand
CTTGATTCCAGCTAGTGATTCATCCAGCCTGGCATTTTGCATGATGAACTCTGCATATAAGTTAAATAAGCAGGGTGACAATATACAGCCTTGACGTATTTCTTCCCCGATTATGAACCAGTTCATTATTCTATGTCTGGTTCTTATTGTTGCTTCTTGTCCTGCATACAGGTTTCTCAGCAGACAAGTAAGATGGTCCAGTATTCCCATTTCTTTAAGAATTTTCTACAATTTGTTGTGATCCACACAGTCAAAGGCTTTAAAGTTGTCAATGAAGTAGAAGAAGATGTTTGTCTGGAATTCCCTTGCTTTTTTGATGATCCACCAGATGTTGGCAATTTGATCTCTGGTTCCTCTGCCTTTTCTAAATCCAGCTTGAGCGTCTGAAAGTTCTCAGGTCACTGTTGAAGCCTAGCTTGAAGGATTTTGAGCATTAACTTGCTAGCATGCAAAATGAGCTTAACAGTACAGTAGTTTGAACATTCTTTGGCATTGCTTTTCTTTGGGATTTGAATGACCTTTTCCAGTCCTGTGGCCACTGCTGAGTTTTCCAAATTTGCTGGCATATTGAGTGCAGCACTTTCACAGCATCATCTTTCAGGATTTGAAAGAGCTCAACTGGAATTCCATCACTTCCACTAGCTTTGTCCATAGTAATGCTTCCTAAGACCCACTTGACTTTGCAGTCCAGGATATCTGGCTCTAGGTGACTAACCAAGCTATCGTGGTTAACTGGGTCATTAAGACCTTTTTTTGTACAGTTCTTCTGTGTATTCTTGTCACCTCTTCTTAATCTCTTTTTTTTTCCTACTCCTTTATTGCCACATAAATCTGTTAACTCAATATACAACATATTGTAGAATATGAATGTTTCACAAAGAGTGGTAAACATTTTCCAAGGTACTATCCAAATGATAATAATTCCCTTTAATTTATGAAATAAAATCCTAACTCTTTACCATTAGCTTTATAAAAAAAGAGCCAGATCTAATGTATCTTCTTCTTTTTTTTTTTAACCTTTTAGGAAAATAATTTTTTTAAATTTTATTTTATTTTTAAACTTTACATAATTGTATTAGTTTTGCCAAATTGTTAGGCCTATACCATTTCTGTCCTTATTGTGCCCATATTTGCATGAAATGTTCCCTTGGTATCTCTAATTTTCTTGAAGAGATCTCTAGTCTTTCCCAT
>NW_011479170.1:10030-10918 GCF_000754665.1 Bison bison bison | reverse complement strand
ATGGTTTGCCTTGGAAACGAACAGAGATCATTCTGTCGTTTTTGAGATTGCATCCAAGTGCTGCATTTCGAAGTCTTTTTTTGACCATGATGTCCTCTTGCAACACCTACCATCTTACTTGGGTTTCTCTTACCTTGGACGTGGGGTATCTCTTCATGGCTGCTCCAGCAAAGCACAGCCTCTGCTCCTTACCTTGGACAAGGGGTATCTCCTCACCACTGCCCCCTTCTGACCTTGAACATGGAATAGCTCCTCTAGGCCCTCCTGTGCCCGTGCAGCCACCACTCCTTGGAGGTGGGGTTGCTCCTCCCGTCTTTGTTTTCTTCTAGTTTTGTGGTTTCTAGTTTTATATTTAAGCCTTTAATCTCTGTTTTGTGTTGTTTTGTATAGTGGTGAGTGAAGGTTGCTCAGTTGTGTCTGACTCTGCTACCCCATGGACCATACTGTACATGGAATTCTCCAGGCCAGAATACTGGAGTGGGCAGCCTTTTCCTTCTCCAGGGGATCTTCCCAACCCAGGGATCAAACCCAGGTCCCCCGCATTGCAGCTGGATTCTTTACCAGGTGAGCCACCAAGGAAGCCCTATTTTTGTATATGGTATGAGGAAATGTTCTAATCTCGTTGTTTTAAATGTAGCTGCCTAGTTTTTCCAGAACTATCTGTTGAAGAGACTCACTTTTCCCCATTTTATATTCTTGCTTCCTTTGTCATAGATTAGGTGACCACAGGTGTAGGTTTATTTCTGGGCTCTCTACTCTGTTCCATTGATCTATGTGTCTGTTTTTGTGCCAGTACCATACTGTTTTGACTACTGTAGCTTTGTAGTATAGTCTGAACCTAGGGCACATACATTCAGCTTTGTTCTCCACGTCTGTGCCTCTGTTCCT
>NW_011479170.1:5869-6716 GCF_000754665.1 Bison bison bison | reverse complement strand
TTTTTTGTGAATAGTTAAGTATAGTATTTTCAGTGTGCTAATCTAAAAGACTGAGGGAGAATGCTTTATATGGCTAACATTTGCCATGAAGTTGGTAGTTACTAATATCTAAGGAATAAAAATTTTAAAGATATATATTTGGATTTTTATTAATTTTGTTTTCCTAAAATTACTAATGGCTAAATACATATTTTGGGATTGGGAATATAAAAAACAGTGATGATTTGATAAGGTAGAAAAGGAGGAATAAAAATTATCCTACCTAGGATTAGCTGAAGTTGTTCAGGAAATCAAGAGGGTTTGCAAGTGTTACAGTCAGACTCCCATCATTACGAACCTTAAATTTCCTTCTTCTACCCAAGCCTAACCCATGTGATCACTCACATCTCAGTAATCCTGCCAGAGCACCCAGAGTGCTGAACTGGTCATGTGATCTTAACTTGTCATGGCATAACAGCAGCAGATATCCTTGAGAGACTGTCTTTAGTCTAGGTGATGGGGTTGGGAATTGCCCTTTAAACTGAACAGAAGCAACAGATTAGGGGAAAATACTTATATAAAATACAGAAAAAGGATTAGTATTCAGACACTGTAAAGAGCATATACAAATCAATATGAAAAAAGAAACTTGGAAACAAACAGAAAATTCACCAAAGAAGTGCAGCACCTCATTAGCATTTAGATAAACACAAAATAAAACAAAATCACAATAGTAAAATTGAAAAGTTTGACTACAGCGTTGATCAAGGGATAGAAAAGTGGATTTTCTTCTGGTTAGAGTGCAAATTGATTCAGCTCCTTTAAAATGTATTTGTTAAAATTGCAAATATGTGTATCAAAGGGCCCA
>NW_011479170.1:4856-5769 GCF_000754665.1 Bison bison bison | reverse complement strand
AAAAATAGTATACTATGTCTTGATCAATTGGGGGAATATGTGTAGTCCATCTCCTGATCATTTTGTAGTAACTAAGAGGTTCAGAGTTTGTGTTGTAAATTGTGACTTCAGTAGACTGGACCAGAAGTGGGCCCCTAACTTCGCTATTGTAATGTGGCATGAGATAATAAACCAGATATAGTGCACTGCACAGGGTATAAAGACAGTGTTTCCATTTTTTACGTGTACTTGCTTTTCAAAAATATTTGATCCATGAAATGTTAAAAGGTACATTGAGAACATGTTAGAAGTAGCAGCTCCTTTTAAGAAAAGAAGTAGTATTTCAAATGTGGGAAGGAGCACATGTGTTAGGTTATGTGGTGCATGGTTTCATGGTCTCCTGGTAACAAGTTAGGAGAGTTGAGTAAGTGCAGAGTTTTGGGCCCATCTAATTGCATGTCCCAGTTCTTCAGGCTTGGTTGGACACTCTTCTTAATTTCAGTTATCTATAAAGTGAGGACACCATTCAGAATAGTTATGAGGACCACATGAGACTACATTGTGAAACCCTTGCCAGCACCTTTTCCAGGCCCTCCTACCACCACCTCAGAGGGGAAACTTAGCTGTTCAATGTCATGCTTACCACACAGTAAGCTAGCAAATATATTTTTGGCATTTTAAATAAATTGCCACTTATAATGAATTTTGTGGTTTCCTCCTAAGTTTTAAAACACTAATTCAGCTCCCTATTTTAATGAAACCATAAAAGGAATACAGAGTATTCCAATTTGAAATTTGATTTTATTTAAATTTTAATGGGACCAAATAATTTCTATGTTTTGGATCAGGAACTATATAGGTATGAATCATGAACATACTATGCATGACTGACATTGAAATAAGATCAGTTTATATGGCATCTTTTTTTTTTTTT
>NW_011479170.1:0-1490 GCF_000754665.1 Bison bison bison | reverse complement strand
CTGGGATTTCTTTGGAAGGAATGATGCTAAAGCTGAAACTCCAGTACTTTGGCCACCTCATGCGAAGAGTTGACTCATTGGAAAAGATTCTGATGCTGGGAGGGATTGGGGGCAGGAGGAGAAGGGGATGACAGAGGATGAGATGGCTGGATGGCATCACTCACATCGATGGACATGAGTCTGAGTGAACTCCAGGAGTTGGTGATGGACAGGGAGGCCTGGTGTGCTGCGATTCATGGGGTCGCAGAGTCGGACATGACTGAGCGACTGAACTGAACTGAAAGCAATGATTGTGTTCACATTTAATTTCATCTACTCAAGATTTCATTAAGGTAAAAAAAAGAAGGTCTTTGGAACTTTTCTTTAAAAATGAGAATTTGGGAAGAAAAGCATTATTTTAGAAACCATGCTACAGGTTGTGGCAAGGAAGGGAAAGAACAGGAAGAAGGGAGAGAGGATAGTATACATCCACCTCTTCCATTGTGGATCTGAGGTTGAGAGGAGGAAGAGGGGACCTTGTGACTAATATGGAGGTTAAGGCCTTTCCTTTAAGTAGCTTTACATTCCTCAGAGTTAAGAGTGAGACTTGTGCCTATGACATGTGAATCTGGAAAAGTGGCTTATATGCAATTTGGCACCAAGCTAGCCTAGGACTGGAAAGTGGTGTGGCTCTATGATGAGAACTCAGAATAAATTATAAATGTGTCTTATTGAGACCTGAAGGGAGGTGAAAATTATAATTTTTAACAATTTTCAAACCCTTGATTATATTACAAGTTATAATTTATTAGATTTTTGTTTGCTCTTTAAGATTGCCTATTCAGTATTTGCATTTTGTAGCTTGGGCGGTAAAGCATCTGTCTACAATGCGGGAGACCTGGATTCTATCCCTGGGTCAGGAAGATCCCCTGGAGAAGGAAATAGCAACCCACTCCAGTATTCAGGCCTGGAAAATCCCATGGACCAAGGAGCCTGGTAGGCTACAGTCCATGGGGTCGCAAAGAGTCGGACACGAATGAGAGACTTCACTTCAGTTTTAATAAAATTAGTTTTATTTGTTATAATGAATTTAAAATTTTAAAGTGTGATAGTCTCTTTTTTTTATGTTTAAATAAACTTTAATTTTAGAACTGTGTTAAGTTTACAGAATTATTAGGAAAATAGTACAGAGTTCCCATATACCTCATGCCCAGATATTGTTAACATCTTACATTAGTGTGATAACATTTGTCATAATTAATGAACCAATATTGATACATTATTATTAACTGAAGTCCATGCTTTATTCAGATTTATTTAGGTTTATTTTTCCTAATGACCTTTTCCTGTTCCAGTTGTCCTGTCTCCTTAGGCTCCTCATGGCTGTGTCAGTTTCTTAGCCTTTCCTTGTTTTTGATAACCTTGACAGTTTTGAGAATCACTGGCTAGATATTTTATAGAAAATCCCTCAGCTGGGATTTGTCTGATGTTTTCATCATGGTTAGACTGGG
>NW_011479169.1:11932-12951 GCF_000754665.1 Bison bison bison | reverse complement strand
TGCCGAATAATTGATGCTTTTGAACTATGGTGTTGGAGAAGACTCTTGAGAGCCCTTGGACTGCGAGGAGATCCAACCAATCCATCCTAAAGGAGATCAGTCCTGAAGATTCATTGGAAGGACTGATGCTGAAGCTCCAATATTTTGGCCACCTGATGAGAAGAGCTGACTCCTTAGAAAAGACCCTGACGCTGGGAAAGATTGAGGGAGGAGAAGGGGACAACAGAGGATGAGATGGTTGGATGGCATCACCGACTCAGTGGAGGTGGGTTTGGGTGAACTCCAGAAGTTGGTGATAGACAGGGAGGCCTGCTGTGCTGCGGTTCTTGGGGTCGCAAAGAGTTGGACACGACTGAGCAACTGAACTGAACTGTATACATGCTGGGCTTCCTTCGTGGCTCAGCTGGTAAAGAATCTGACTGAAATGTGGGAGACCTGGGTTCAATCCTTGGGTTGGGAAGGTGCCCTGGAGAAGGCAAAGGCTCCCCACTCCAGTATTCTGGCCTGGAGAATTCCATGGACTATATTAGTGTGTGGGGTCACAAAGAGTCAGACAGGACTGAGCGACTTAAGAAAAAAATGCACGCTGTACCCACTATGAATTTATTTATTTTGGGCACCATTAACATCACAGCAGGCAATCCCTAACTTTAGACCTGAAGGGGATTTTGTTTCTCACCACCTACCTACCCACCGCCCTCCCCACCCCTGGTGAGGAGCCTGAGCACCCCTGTATCTCAGACTGTAGGACTTCCCTGATGGTCCAGTGGTTAAGAGTCCACCTGCCAATGCAGGAGACACGGGATCCCACAGGCCGCAGAGCAGTTAAGCCTGTGCACCACAAATTCTGAGCCTGTGCTCACAAGCCTGGGAGCTACAGCTGCTGAAGCCCATGTGCCCTGGAGCCCGAGCTCCACAGCAGAGAAGCCACCGCAATGAGAAGCCCGTGCACCCCAACCAGAGAATAGTCCCCACTGACCACAACTAGAGAAAGCCAGCGAGCAACAGAAAAGACCCCC
>NW_011479169.1:9639-10719 GCF_000754665.1 Bison bison bison | reverse complement strand
AGAAGATTTAACTTAGAAAATAGTAGAAGGACACAATTTTGACATGAGTGGCTACTGAGTCTGTTCAGTTCATCAACCCTTGTTCTCTGTGTCCACACAGAGGGGGCTGTAGAAACCCAGAACCACGGTGTCTCTCAACGGGAGGACAGTCTGGGGTGAAAGGCATGGGACTGCTCAGTGGGGAGTGACCAGTACTGAGTCACGGGGCCCTGAGACCAAGGTCTGAGGGGCTCTGGCCTTGTGTGATGCTCAGGTGGACGTCACCTGCCCTGTGGTCCAGCAAGGCCAGCCAGTCTCCGCCTGTGACAAGAAGCATTGCTCTTCCCGTCAAGGTTGCCCACGTGCCAGCAAACGATTTCCGGGGCTGTGCCTGGAAGGACTGTCAAAGACCCTGTGCAGAGGAGACAGCAGTGTGACGATAGCTCCTCTCGTTCACTGCGGACGTTTTGAATCAGCGGATACGGTTAATAAACAGCCAGCCGGTGCTTACCGCATGCCTGCCACGGTTTTGACATATCCACTCTCGCTTCACGCCCGTTAATTGTCACATTTTGCTGTGAAGGGAACAGAACGTGACAAACGCCGAGTTTGTAAGAACGGTGACATGTTTTAAGCGTTTCCATTTGCATAATGACTGTTAACAGAAAGCAACCCCGTTCACGTGAAAACACGAGGCAGAGCGTCCGTGTTGTTCGCCAAGCGTTTTCTGGGTTCATGAGCTGTTTCTCTCGTGGGGCAACAGGGGCTCTGGTCCCATGGTGCTAACCCAACACGGTCTGGCTGGCTGGCCTATTGCTGGGATGCTCTGTGCGGTGTCTTCTGGGGATTCTGTCACAAGGTCACGTCTGTGGTCCTTCACGACCGTGAGTCTGTCTCCAGGTCACGGCCAACCCCCTTGGACAGGTCTGATGAGAACACCCATAGTTGAGTGACCTCTCAGAGGCTTGAACGTTCAGGTCTAAGAAGATTCAGGCTGCAGGAACCACTGGGACCCCTCCCGCTCGTGGTGACGGGAGATTTAGGTGACGGGCAGTGGGAGACCTGTTGTGCACATGTGGGGTCCCAGGGAGAACTCAGTTA
>NW_011479169.1:4118-8255 GCF_000754665.1 Bison bison bison | reverse complement strand
CATCCAACCATCTCATCCTCTGTCATCCCCTTCTCCGGCCTTCAATCTTTCCCAGCATCAGGGTCTTTTCCAATGAGTCATTTCTTCGCATCATGTGGCCAAAGTATTGGAGTTTCAGCTGCAGCATCAGTCTTTCCAGTGAATATTGAGGACTGATTTCCTTTAAGATGGACTGCTTGGATCTCCTTGCAGTCCAAGGGACTCTCAAGACTCTTTTCCAGGACCATAGTTAGAATGCATCAATTCTTTGGCGATTTCAGAGAATGTCACGAGGGAAATAGATAACAGATCATCTGGTACATGGAACAAAGATGTGGTAGATGACCAGAGGGCTCCATCTTTGCACAGGGTGGTTGTGGAAAGCTTCTCAACCTCATGACACTTCAGGTGGGATGTAAGTGAGAAGGAACCTGGCTCCATCCCCACGTTATTGCCAAGTGTATCATCGGACATGGGTCCTTGGGACCTTGGGAGATTATTTTTTTTTTTTATTAAAGATTTTAAACTGTAGACCATGTTAAGGTCTTTATTGAATTTGTTATTATATTGCTTCTGGCCCCTGAGGCATGTGGGATCTATCAAAGCCACACCCCTTGATTGGAAGGCCGAGTCTTAACCACTGGACTGCCTGGAAGTCCTTGAAGGATTGTTTTAAATGGGCCTTGAGCATGATAAAGAATAGCACACCGTCCACTCACATGCTCGTTCCATCCATCGCTTTTGCAAACGTCTTGGCAGGATTACGGGACTAATGGCCCTGATTTCGATACTCAGGGTGCCAACCTGAGTAGATCAAATGCATGACAATCAGTGGCATTTTCTTCTTGCCATATGCCCTCCAAGGACCTCTGCATGACACGTGTTCAACCAGGACTGGCTCTGTGCTTCCACGAGCAGGCCGGCAGAGCTCAAATCACTCCCATAGACGCAAGACTGTCTCAGCGACGCCGAAAGCTTCCGCTGGTCCGTTGAGTTCCTCTGGGCACAGGTTCCTTAAATCATCGTGTTCAGAGCTCAGTGGGACACGGAAGAAGATGCTGTTTCCAGCCCCGTTTTCCATACAAGGAAAGGCTGCCGACGAGTGCAAGACGGTGAAACGGGATCCACGCCGGGTGTGTGTGGTCCAGTGTGCCGTCACTGAGCACACAAGCTTGTGCCCTCTCTGTGTTCATCTCTTTCTTAGAGAGTCCTCTGCACATCCAGTGTCTGGTAACAGGGAAGTTCCTCTTTGTAGCTGACCCGAGTCCCTCATGCTTTGAAGACTTGTCTGTGCTCAGTTGCTTCAGTCGTGTCTGACTCTGTGACCCCATGGACTGCAGCCTGCCACGCTCTTCCGTCCATGGATTCTCCTGGCCAGGATACTGGAGTGGGTTGCCATTTCTTTTGGCAATATGTATTCATCTCTGGTTTATCCTTTGAGCTCCTCTCAGGTTCTGCACCTGCCTCTGATTCTTCCTCACGGTTTCTGCCCGCCTCCTGTGGCCCCTGACTGCAGGAGCCCACGAGGGCGGTTCTCTGGGGCTCCCACCACAGTTCACAAAGCACGAAGACAGCAGAATTACCAGACTGGCATCCTGCAACCTCGATCAGGCACCCTCAGTTCTGGTGCAAAGACTCATGAAAAGAAAAAACCCACTTCTTTTTATGTGGAAGAATTCAGTCTAGGGATTCAGCCAGCAGAGGACTCTGTGGGTATAGATATAACTTTAGAAAAATTCCACATGCATTCACAAAGCAGGGCCTGACTGTTCTTGGAGAGAACCAGCCCTTTCAGATTCCTGTGATGCTGGGAAACGGGAAGTCCTTCGAGGCTGTCTCGGACAGCAGTTCTCAACCAGGGGAGACGGTGTTCCCACACGGGCCATCTGGCCACGTCGGGGGGGCAGGTTAGGTTGTTGTCATGGTGGCGTGGGGAGGTCCCAGCATGTGGTGGCTGGACACCAGGGATGCTGCTCCCCACCCCTCAGGGCCCAGGACGCCCCACATCAGAGAGAAGTCCAGCTCCGGATGTCAGTGATGCTGAGAAAGCCTGACCAGGCATGAGAGAGCCTGTCTAATTATCTGTCTCTCTGTCTATCCATCCATCCATCAAATCTATCCATCCATCCATCATATCTATCTATCCATCCATCCATCATATCTGTCTATTCATCCATCCATCTGTCTATCCATCCATCCATCCATCCTTCATATCTATCTATCCATCCATCCATCCTTCATATCTATCCATCCATCCATCCTTCATATCTATCTATCCATCCATCCATCCTTCATATCTATCCATCCATCCATCCTTCATATCTATCTATCCATCCATCCATCCTTCATATCTATCCATCCACCCATCCATCCATCATATCTATCCATCCATCCATCCATCCTTCCATCATATCATCTATCTATCCATCTATCCATCATATCTGTCTATTCATCCATCCGTCTATCCATCCATCCATCTGTCTATTCATCCATCCATCTGTCTATCCATCCATCCATCCATCGTATCTATCCATCCATCCATCATATCTATCCATCCATCCATCCATCCTTCCATCATATCATCTATCTATCCGTCCATCCATCATATCTATCTATCCATCCACCCATCCATCATATACATTCATCTATTTATCTGTCCATCCATCATATCTGTCTATCCATCCATCCATCATATCTATCCATTCATCCATCAAATCTACCCATCCA
This sequence comes from Bison bison bison, assembly GCF_000754665.1. Lineage (NCBI taxonomy): Eukaryota > Metazoa > Chordata > Mammalia > Artiodactyla > Bovidae > Bison > Bison bison. The sequence continues at coordinate 5,549 of NW_011479169.1, read as the reverse complement.
TCCATCCATGATATCTATAATCTATCTTTCCATCTATCTATGTACCCATCCATCCATCTATCTATCCATATACCTGTTTGTTTATTTATCTATTATCCATTTGTTTATTATTATCCATCCATCCAACCATCAAATCCATCCATCCATCATATCTATTATCTATCTATCCATCTATCTAATATCTATCATCTATCTAATATCTATCTATCATCTATCTTCTATCTATAATCTATCCATGCCTCTACCCATCTGTCCATCCATCCATCATCTCTCTCCACCCATCTGGCCATTCTTCCATCCATCTATCCATCAATCTTTTCATCCATCTACCCATCCATATCTATCCATCTATCATCTACCCATCCAGATCATTTTATAGATTAGGAACCAGGGATCCAAACATGACGGATCTGGTCTGTGGCCAAAGCAGCCAGTCAGTCTCTCTCATCTCAGCCCCTCTGAGAGGCCGCCCTGTGTCCTGGTGGGTGAGTGAGGACATGTGTGATGATGGGGATGTGGATGGGAACGAGACAGCGTGTCTGTCTCACCAAGTCCAGCTCTTACCTTCGCTTCTCCTCGGCTGAGAGGCGTCAGAAGATTGTTTCCTGTGTCACGCCTGCCGCACAGGGGGCCCTGGCCGTGCCCCTCTGCGACCCAACAGTGCCGTGGGGATGCCTGGGACCAGCGTTTCTGCTTGGAACCAGGATTCGGAGCTGAAAACCACTCAGATGTGGTAAAGACACATGCTCCCCCCCAAAATGCTGTGCTTTTTTCATTGTTTCAAAGCTTTATTTTTCACTGGAGGATAATTGCTTTACAATACTGTGAGTTTCTGCTATACAAAAACGAGAACCAGTCACATATATACACACGTCTCCTCCCGCTTGAGCTTGCCTCCCACCCATCCCCTCATCCCCCGCTCTGGGTCATCACAGAGCCCGAGCTGAGTCCCCTGGGTTGCACAGCGGCTTCCCACTTGCCGTCTGTTTCACACAGGGTGGTGTGCATCTGTCTTTGCTACTGTCTCAGTTCCTCTCACCCGCTCCTTCCCCCAGATCCTGTGTTTGAGAATATCTCAAAGGAGGAAGCCTGCTGGCTTTGCTGGGGAAAGATGAAAAATACGCTTTTAGGAAAATAGGGTGGAGAAATCATTGTTGTAACTTTTATATGAATATCAATCGATTAATGGTCAACGTGGATAACATCACTACTTTTTATTAATACAATTAATGCCATATACTATAGTAATCTATTGTAATTATAGAATTATAATAGATAAATATAATAGATTACTTTGCAACCAAATGTCCATCTAGTCAAGGCTATGGTTTTTCCAGTAGGCGTGTATGGATGTGAGAGTTGGACCATAAAGAAAGCTGAGCTCTGAAGAATTGATGCTTTTGAACTGTTGTGTTGGAGAAGACTCTTGAG
>NW_011479169.1:0-1266 GCF_000754665.1 Bison bison bison | reverse complement strand
TATCCATATGTCATCTGTCTACTATCTCTCCCTATCTCTGTAGCTACCTACTACCTATGTATCATATTCGCTGACCCGTCCGCCTGCCTACCCTCCATCAGTCTGTCCACACATTACACCCTCTATCTATCATTTATCTATTATTCATGTTTGTCTGTGTGTCTGTCTGTCTACCCATCATCTTTCTCTCTCTCTGTCCAGTTACAGGCAAAGTAGAATCCCTTGGTTCTTGCATTGGGTTGTTATGAACCAGCTTCTGGCATCGCAAACCTTTGGATAGCCTGATGGAGGTGGAGCCTTTCGGGGTCCCTTTCGGCCCCAGGACGTGGGTCTGGCCTGGCACCAGGCATGTCTCCCATGGATGGGGGCGTGGGGAGCCCAGTTCACCGCTGGCACTCCTCTCAGATGCCTGTTGGGGATGGATGGTACAGGGAGACCTGGGTGGGGGCTGTTTGGGGAAGTCACTGCCGGGGCCGTAGTGCTCCCGGAGTGGCCGAGTGGTAATTCCAGCAGGACCTGGGGCTGGAGACGCTGCTGCTAAGTCCTGTGGAGGTGTCCAGCTGGCTCTGATGACGTCCCAGTGGTGGATGTCCTGTCCACTCCATCCTCGCTGGCCCCTGCATGGGGACCCCAGGAGCCGGTGTCCCTGCCCGTCCCGGGAGGAGATTTCCAGACGACCTCTCATCTGGGCAAGAGAGGGAGCGACCGGCCCCGCGTGCGCTGGGCAGCAGGCTTGGGGGCTGGGATCCCGCCTGCAAGAGGGGCCAGTCACATCTCTGTGCGTACAGGGATGAGCTGTTTGGTAGTCCTAAGTACAGGGCGAGCTAACATTACAGACTTATTTGGGATTTAAGGCTTTAGTTAAATATGCCCCTCAAAAAAGTTTTCTGACTTTTTTTGATACGCGACTTTTGCTATCAGGGTATTTAATAAGGCCGGGCGAGGCGGCGCTGGGGAAGGAAGCTGTTGCCGTGTCAATTACACGGGGCTGAGCCTCTGCGCACATCATTATTCTTGGATGTCTCTAATTTACATCTAAATGTACTGACTAATTTTGATCCAATCATGTCAAAAGTGATAGGTACTGTGTGGGAGGAGATGACAGGAGCACCAGCAGAAATTGCCACGGTGAGCACCCCTCAGGGCGATGATTTAATGCCCGAGTCAGCCAGGGCTGTCAGGAGAACCGGCCACATTATGACACATTACGCCCACCATGGACCTGCACGGCGGGACTGGTGGGGAGGTGGGGGTGAGTGGTAAAGT
>NW_011479168.1:24271-25785 GCF_000754665.1 Bison bison bison | reverse complement strand
GGCCCCTCCCTCAGCCTTGCAAAAGGGCTGCCAAGGTCCAGCCTCAGGGTCCCCTGAGGGCTTCGGCAGCCCGGGCCCTCCGTGGCTCTCCACTGCGGCTCCTGAAATAGCCCTGAGAGGGTCTAGGAAGCCGGCCCTGCTCACCAGGACTGCTTCCTGGGGCTAGAAGGCTGGTGGTCTGTGTGGGGCGTGGGTGGGCGGCGTCCCGGCTTGCTGAGTCTTCTCCAGCTTCTTGGGGCCTGCCCTGCTTCCTTCCAGACCCGCGTCTGCGCGGGGGAGGCTCGTGTCCGGCCGGGGGCGCCCCCGAGTGCTGCGGACATTTTCGTGGGCGCTAGCTACCCACCACCCCTCCCGTGGGCTCTTGTCTCTGGGTTTTGTCTGACAGTCCTGAGCACGAACCTTTGCTGTCCGCTTGTCCCTGTGGTTCTGCGTCCCCTCTGCTTGCCTATAGGGGGCGCTCCCTCTCCTGCGAGTGCTTTGTCACCGCGCTGCCCTTTGGCCTCCGCCAGCTCAGATTCTACTGCCGTCGCCGGTTGTGTGTTCTGACGGGCCTCAGCAATCGGGGGTGTAACCTTGAGCCCAGCGCTTGTCCCACCAGCCTGCTGGCGTGGGGGAGCACCCGGCGGCCTAGCCCTTTGCTCTTGGCTGGCCCCTTGCCCCTTTTGTGCCCGCCGGCAGAACCGGCTTTTTAGGGCCTTGCTGCCTGCAGGTGTGTCCATTGCGGGCCCCTGTGGGGGCTGAGGGCCCGGGTGAGGCACGTGTCCCCGTCCAACTGCACGGCGGCGGCAGAGCGGAGGGCGGCGGTCGGAGGGTCGGGACGCGGCCCTGCACCCCCCGGGCGGGCCGGGCCCTGGGGCTGCGGAGGCGGCAGGGTGGGCCGTGCGGTGCACACGGCGCGGCCCCTGCAGGCCCCTCCTGGGTGGGATAACGCCCGCGGTTGCCTTCCTGGCCTTCCTGACGGGCTCTGCTCCTCTGCCCAGCGAGCGGTGCGCTGCGTTACTGAGGCGACTGGGGGTCAGAGACCGCGCGGAGCCGGCTGCCTCCTGAGAGCCGCACCGTCTGTGGGTTCAGTGCCCCTGGGCTGTGCATGTGCATGCCGGGCGCGCCTCCACGGCCCGCCCTGGGGGCCTGTCTTATAAAGGCAGGATTTGCTGTGGTCTCCGAGGCCCTGAGGATCCTGGGCCAGGGCGTCCGCGCAACTCGGCTTCTGAAGGAAACCCCTGGACGGGACGTGTGAGCGGCGAGGCCTCCTCGGGAGTCGGCGCCGCGCGCTGGCAGCCGCCGCCTTGCGCGCAGGTGGAGGGCCGCGGCGGCCACCGGAGGGCGCCGCGCGAACACGCCCGCTCCGCGCCCGCGGTCACTGAGCCGCCCGTTAGCCCGCTTGGAATCGGAATCCCATCGGCTTCCTGCCTCGTGGCTCTCGGGGCGGCGGGTGCCGGCGGTTTGGCAGTGCCCCCCCCCCAACCCATGGAACAGCTGGGAAACCTACACGTGGAAAGGAAGTGCCCAGTTTT
>NW_011479168.1:18488-21688 GCF_000754665.1 Bison bison bison | reverse complement strand
GACAGAAGGCGGGGTGTGGGAGAGGGCGAAGGGTGGCGGGTGGGCTCTGCAGCCCCGTGAGCCTGCCTGCCCAGATCCGTGTTTTCTGTGGGCAGGCCCGTCGGCTTTGGGGTTAGAAATCCTAAGAGCATTTTCCTCCCTTCGCCTTATTGACACTCAACTTTTGTGCACACTTTCGGGAGTCATTCAGGACAGACCCTCACTGGACCAGCGCCAGCAGGGGCACACCTGGCGGCCGCAGACGCCCCATCCGGCCCCTCCCGCCATGCCTGCGTGTCCCCGGAAGCCTGCAGCCCTGTTTTGCCCCGTGGCCGCGAGGCTCGCCACCTGAGTGGGTTTGCGTTTCCTTCATTTTAATACCTTCTGACTTTCCTATCAAACGTCTCCTCATAAACAGAAGGGGGGAGGGCTAGTATTTTAACAGTACAAAGTTATAAATACTGGTGTTAGGTTTTCATTACTTTGTTTGAGGCCGAGGGGAAGCAGGCTGTTGCGGGCGCGGACCTGAAAGGTGGGTGCGGGAGGCAAGCACACCCGAGGGCGGCCGGGCACCAAGGACACGGCTCATCCTCACACCGGGCCCCTGGGGAACTCCAAGGGGCTGCGTCCGTTTCTGCCTCGTCTCCAGGGGCAAGGGAACAGGGGCTGGAGTCAGCATCGTCGCCTGGATGCCTGACCTGGGAGGAGGGAGCAAGCCTCGGGCACCGGACTGGTCACTGCGCGTTGTGCTTCCGGCCAGTGCGGCTCGCCCCACCCCGGCGGTGCCCGTGGACCAGCGTCTATGCCGTCACCGGCTGCGCCCCTGCTTGGTCTGGGGAGCAGTTCTGGTGCCCACGGCGCAGCTTCTTCATCAGCCGCCGCAGCTTGCCGGGGAAGTTTCTGTCGATGTGGCGGTACAGAAGCGGCACCACAGCGCTGCTGGCGAAGGCCAGGAACCTGGACAGGTCCTTGGCGAGGAGCAGCGTCCCCACGTGGTGCCCGTCCAGTGGCTTCCCCCGCGCCGCCAGGACCGTGCGCCCCAGGAGCATCAGGTAATGGGGCGTCCAGAGCCCGAACTGCGCGCACGTGGTGGCCACCAGCAGCCTGTGCGCCGAGGGGTCCGGGCGGCCCACGTCCCGGTCGAGCGGCGTGTCCTCCTTGCGGACCCGCACCAGGAGCGCGAGCGCATAGAGTGCGGCCAGGCCAGGCACCAGGTAGCCGACGAGCAGCATGATGGCGTCGGCCGCCGCCGCGTCCCGCATCCGCGAGCACTCCACCAGCCGCGCGGCCACGTGGCTGCAGATGTGGAAGAGCAGGGAGGAGAAGCCGGCGAGCAGGGCGCCGCCCCAGACGAAGCCGCACACGTGCCGGGTGTTGTAGACGCTGGACATGTAGGTGCGCGGCAGCGCGCGCTCGATGTAGCAGTCCAGGCCCAGCAGGGCCGTGGAGTACAGCGTCACTAGCGCCGCCACGTTGAACAGCACCAGCAGCGAGACGTGCACCTCGCTGCCCAGGTCCCAGGCGGCTCCGCCAGCTGCGCCAGGGCCCAGCAGGTGCGCGGGCGCCAGGGCGCAGAGTAGCAGCCCGGCCGCCGCCATGTTGGCAAAGTGACGTCGGGCATGGTCATGCTGCCTGGGTCGTGCAGGTTGGCCAGCAGCAGAAGCGCGTTGTAGCCCAGGCCGAGGGGGACGCCGCCCAGCAGGTAGAGCAGCGACAGCGCGGACAGCGCTCTCTGGACGTGCAGGCAGGGCAGCGGGTCCTCGCCGTCCGTGCTGTTGAGCGGGCAGCTCCACATGGCGGGCTGTGGGAAGAGCAGTGCGTGAGTCCTTGGCGACCACAGCCCGTCCCCGGCCCCGAGGCCGGCGGAAACGGGGCTGTGCATGTTTTCTGCGGCCGAAGGCGTCATCGCTGGAAGCTGTGAGGGCTTTAAAAGCCTCGCGGGCCTCCTTGACCGTTTGCCGGGAAACCCACAGCCCTGGAACCATAAGGCGCCTGCTGCCACCTTGTGGCACCTGGGCCACGTGAGAAAGGCCTGTAGAGGAGAGCTGGGGGCCTGGGGGTGGACCCAAGGCCTGGCCCGGCGGCCCCCCTCGCGGGAACCTCAGCCTTCCTGAGGCTGCGGCAGCCCTGCTGGGCGCATCCTTCCTTACCTGCACTGACTGCGGAATCCGATGACACCGCCCTCCACCCCACCGCCGTCTGTGCCCAGCAACCCGCCTCCCTCGCGCCGCCTGGGCAGCGCTGGTGTGCCGTGCTAGGGCACTGGGACACCTGTCCTGAAGACCAGCTGCCGCTGGAGCCCTGGGGAGGGGCCGGAGGTGGTGGGAGGTGGTGTGCACGTGCGCCTGGCGTCCTTCTGGTCCTCTGCCTCCCGGCCTGGCAGGGTCGGGGCAGGCGGGCGCTAAGGTCTGGGTGGGCCTTGGCGGGTGGAGGCGTCTTGGTGGTGAGGGAAGGACAGACTTTCTTGAGAAACGCGAGTCCCGCGGTGGGGAACTCTCCACGCCATGGGTCCTGAGCTCATTGGGCCTCCTGCTCTCAGAGCGAGGCCAGCAACCCTCTGGGGCAGACCTTGGCCTCCCAGGTCCAGGGGCGAGGGAGGCCCCGCCTGCCCTTAAGTGGCCAGGCCCCAATCCCACGGGAGCGAGCCTAGCGTGGGGGGCACAGGGGGAATGACATGTGACCTCCCCAGGTGATTGTTTGCCAGCCATCGCGACAGAGCAGGCGCCGGCCTACAGGGTGTGTGCCTGCGACTCCCCCCACCTCCCCCCGCCAGACACGAAGGGGTCAGGCAGGAGCCTCGAGGGGCGGGGGCGTCTGTATCTTAACGAGCCACTGAGGCAGCAGCCGAAGGCCAGGGGCAGGACTGCTGAGCACCGGCTGCCTGCCGGCTTCATCACCTCCAGGGAGGGCATCTACTCTCAGCCGCCGCAGGGACTCGGGTCCCTCTCCCAGACCTGGGGTCCAGGGTGTGGGAAGGAGCCCCAGGCAGGGCCGGGCCTGAGGGGTCCTCGGAGCCCTTGTCCATCCTCTTCTAGCCGATCCGCTGCCCATTTCCCTCCCGAAGGCCAGCGGGCTCCTGCGCGCTGAGCAGAGGCCTGGGCAGTGCTGGGCCGGGACGCTGGTCCACAGAGCATCCTGTCGGTGCCTGACCAGCCCGAGACCCAGCCCCCGCGCAGCCGCCTCGCCCGGCTCCCGGCCCCGGGCCTCAGTCCCTCCGCTTC
>NW_011479168.1:16565-18373 GCF_000754665.1 Bison bison bison | reverse complement strand
GTGTCGGGAAGGGCCGGCACACGGGAAGGGCACCCTGCCCACAGGCTCCCCGGAGGCCCGACAGGGGGGTCTCCTGGTGCGTCTGCCCCTCCTGGGGGTCTCCATACACTGGAGGGCAGGTTCGGCCAGGGTAGGCTGAGGACGGAAGGGTGGCCCTCTGCGATGTCGGGTGGGCAGTGGAAAGGGCCCCACGGGCTCCTGGGCTGAGGGAAGCGGGGGACGTGCTGGCAGGGGCCCTGCCCCGCTGGAGACCTGCGCAGTCCTTGGGAGGCGGTCACGCGGAGCAAATCAGCTCAGAACTTTTTTCAAGAGCTCAGGTGCTTAAATGGCCAGCTTGGTTGACCCGAGAGGGGCTGTTGTGTCTCAGCGGTCAGCGCTGAGTTTAGATTAAAAACCCACCCGAGCTGCTGTGTCCTGGCAGCTCATACACACAGAATTTGGAAACCCTGCCCAAAAACTAGACAGCTCTGTGCGCGTCCTGTCGGCCTCTGCGGCGAGGACACGGCTGAGTTCAGATGCAGCTCACGCACTAAAGGTGGCGGTTTCCTTGCTTTCATCCTGTCTTAGCTTTTTGTCCCCGTGTTCTTCCCAGAGGCCCCTCGCCTCTAGGTGTCACGCCTGGGGGTGCGGGTGAGAAGGGCAGGAGGCAGACTGCCGACGTGGAGGGGACAGGGCACTGAGATGCTTGCTGGGGTGGGTGGCGCCCATGGGCTCTTGGGAACCCGGAGCAGCAGCTGCGCCCAGCACCCCCAGACTTGCCGTCAGCAGCGGTCACTTTGGGACTGTCTGCCCATCCCGGCTGCGGGGCAGCTGGTCAAAGCGCGAGGCCTCTAGCTGGTGTCCCTCCATGTCCGGGTCCCTGTGCTGCCCCTGTGGATCCCCACCCCCACTTCCCGCCGCCTCCGAGTCACCCCACTTCCCTTTGTGCTCTGGCTCTGCGAGTGCAGGAGTCTGGGAACAGGCTCCCCTCCCACTAGGCCCCGTGAGGAGGGGGCCTGAGAACAATGGTGGCCCCACCCTCCACACTGGCTTAGGCTGGGCTGGGCTGTCTTTCCAGTTACCAGCTCTGTTCACTTCCTTCCTGAGAAAGGGGAAGTTGGATGGTGGCCAGAGACCAGGATTCCAGGCCGGGCCCTCTGTGGTCCTGGCCCTCCCAGGGGCGGGAGGCAAGGCCAGGTGGGCCCTCAGTGGCTGGGCCCTGCCCCCTGGCACCATGGGCCCTCACTGTCCCTGCGTAGCAGGGCTGACGACACCGCCTGTGGCTGCCCGTCACCCGCTGCAGCTCTGACGGGTGTCGTCAGTAGGGCCCCAGGGGCAGGAGGGGCCAGGAGCCCAGTGGCCTTGTCCATTCTGGTCCTGTCACCCTGCCCTGGGGCCGTCCTGATGACACCAGTCAGAGCTGCGCACTGCCGCGCGCGGGCCTCCTGGCTCCCAGCCTGCCCTCTAATGCACCCCGCCTGCCTCTCCCACCAGCAGACCTGCCTGCAGGCGCCCCGGCCGGCGTGGCCGCCTTCCTGCCACGCTTGGTGGAGCCTCCCGGACCTCTGGGCCCTCCTCCACGCCTCCCTACAGCAGCGCCCACCAGGTGCTGTCCAGGGCCCCATCATCCGACAGGGCGTCGGGGGGCTTGACCTCCCGCCCACCCTCAGGCCTGCCTCTGCCCGGCCAGGTCCGCGCCTCCCCCCAGGCCTTCTGTCCCCCTCTGCCGGGCCCAGGGAACATACAGGTGTGCGCGTCTGGCTGAAGACATATCCCCGCACTCTCGGACCCTCACCCGTGGGCACCCCTCTTCTGTGGCGGGCGTGCCC
>NW_011479168.1:11246-16465 GCF_000754665.1 Bison bison bison | reverse complement strand
CCTTTGTCCACGGAGCAGGGGCGCGCCTGGCACGTGCAGGCCTGTGGCCGTGGTCTCGCAGCAATGCCAGCAGCAGGACTGCCCAGCCCTGACGTCGTGTGGCCTGGGGTGGGAGGGCTGGTGGGCTCCAGCATCCTGGCTTGCTCCTTGGTCGTCGAGGTAGTCCGGCGGTCACCACATCCGGTCTCTCCCAAGGGGATTAACTTGACCTGAAGGTAATTTGCACCCCCCACTCTTTGAGAGTTCTGTCTGTTCTCTCTGATCATGCTCCTGGGGCAGTGGCCCTGCCTGGCCCCGGGTGACTGCCACTCGGCCAACTTCCGGATGGTCTTGTTCCAGGGAGTGGAGATGTCTTCACAGCCTCGCGCCAGGGTGGTTCCTGCCTAGGGCCAGCAGTGGACTGAAGAGGGGAGCGCGGCCAGCCTGGCAGAGCAGAGGGTGCCCCGCCCGGGGAGGGCACCTGACTCCCAGGTGGACCCTGACGTGAGTGCAGGCTAGCGGCACTGCTGTGGCATCGGGGAGGGGCCCCTGCTCCGCTCTGGACTTAACCAGGAGCTCCCGAGACGCGACGTGTCCTCCGTGGTGCCTGCATGGGCGCCAGCCACGCTGACCCAAGCCGGCACGCTGGGCAGACAGGGCCCTGCAGCACACGGCCTGGAGAGGGGGCTGGCGGGCGGCTGGGCCACGGGGCAGATGAGCCGACGGGCCAGCCTCTGCTCGGTGCCCGGGACTCTGAGCTGGGTGTTAGGGCGGCAGTGAGGCAGCCCCCGCCCCCTCAACCCCCCAGGCTTTGGTGATGGGGACAGGGGACACGGTGGGGGCTGGTGGCAGGCCCCAGGGAGGGGGTGGCATGCAGGCTGGGTGCCCGTGGGGGATATTGGGCCACGGGGCACGTGTCTAAGCCCCGCTGCACTAAGGGCCGCCTGCTCTTACGCTCTTGTCCTCTGGGGAAGCAGCTCGATCGTGCCCCCTGGCCCGACTCAGACCTCCCCTTGGGAGGGGCGCACGCTGCCTGGTGAGGGCTCCCATCCGCGGGCCGCGGACTGAGAACCAGCCTCCCCGGGCGCCCTGCCCACAGCTGCCTGGCTTGGGTCCCCGGTCAGGCTGTCGGGAGGACGGAGTGAGGGGGTGAGCGTCCCTCCCTGGTGCTGGGCATGGAACGGCGGGTCCTCGCCTCCCACACATTTGCGCTGCTGTGCTGCCTCCCTCAGACTCTGCCAGCTGCCGTGTGGGGAGAGGAGACGGGGGGAGGGAGGGCAGAGTGCAGATGCCCCAGGCCAAGGGCAGATTCTCACGGGGATGGGGGGCGGGGGGTCCTGCCACAGCTCAGCAGCCCCGGGCCCCCAGGGCTGCTGTAGGAACAGACAGCGAGTCTCTGGAGCTGCGCTTGCTGAGCTGGGCTCCCAGCCCCTCGGGGTCCGGGCAGGTCCTCCCTGATGGCGCCCTGCTTACAGGCGCCCTGTCTTTCATTCCTTGCCGGCAAGGACCGCACGCCTGGGTTAGCTGCTGGAAGTATTTTGAGGCCAGATGTCAGCATCTTTTCTCCTTGGGCCTTTTTAAAAAAAAAAAAAAAAAAGCCTAGAACTGCATAAACTAACCCTTCAAAAGTGAATGTCCACAGGCAATGAAAAGCCTTGCCCAAACGCAGGGTTACAGCCCTGTGATCTCCACGGAAAGAGGGGGGCCAGGAGCTCAGCAGAGCAATGGCGGGCGGGGGCCATGATGGGCAGGGGCTCCCCAGTGGCCCTGTGCGCACACAGCCTGCCCAACTGAAGCACCAGCTAACTCCCCTCCAAGGTCACTGACCTCATCCCACTGCACCCCGTCTGTTCCCGCCCGCCCAGAGCACCCCAAAGAGGGAGCTCTGTGACCGGTGTCCCGCAGCCTGTGAGATGGCCTCAAAGGCCTTTCCCCAAGGCAAACATGAGGACCCACTGGGCAGAAGGGCTGGCAGAGCCCAGACCGGGAGCTGGGCACAGGGCCCCGAGGCCACGGCAGTGTGTCCTGGTGGGCACCGGCCCGGCCTGCCTGCCTGACGTCCTGGAGACCCACTGTATACTTTGCCTGGACTTCAACTGAGTGCTCTGGAGCCATCATAACGCTTTGAAAATGACTCCTGAGTGTTTATTTCCTTTTGCAATAATGGGCAGAGGCTCTAGCTACAATTAACATCCAGCTAGAGGAGCCAGACACTCCGGAAAAGCTGATATTTTCATCGGTTTTCAACGTAGAGCGCTTACGCATACTGATTGGTATCAGACGCTGTGCCTTCCTGGGCTGCGATAAGCAACGGTTCATTATACACTTGGGGTGTCTTGGTTTTCGTAGCCTGTTGCTTTTTAAGATTCTGAATTAAACAGCAGTGAGCGTGAAGCAGGTGGCGTCTCCGGTTCTCCCGGGAAGAGAACGGGCTCACCCGCCGGTGGGGAAGGGCTGCGGGCAGGGGAGCAGCCGGCCGGGTCCTGGCCTGCCCCTGGCCCCAGGCTCCCCCTGGAAGGATTCGGGACCGTGCTCTCCTCTGCTTGTGGAGCACTAGTTCCTTGGCTTTTTTCTCTTATTGTCCCCTGACTAATATTTTGAGGTTACCGCTCCTTCCAGTACTCTCGATCAGGGGAAAACAGACTAAGAACAGACCCGTCTCCGCTGGCACCCAGTTGGGCCCCTGCCCAGCCTGAAACTGGTGCGCTCTTACCTGGGGGAGCACTGGGAGCAGAGCCGCAGATCTTATCGCTGCCTGTGGTTCTTTCCAAGGGAGGAACCAGCAGTTATTTTTGCTCCTTACACTTGGTCTAATAGTAACAGTTGCTTCCTTGGCTCTAATTAAAACTGGGAAACTCCTGTGTGCTCTCTGCCCTCCCACCACGTGTGTGGGAGGAAGGAGACCCCTGTGGGACTGCACAGGACACCTGGCCCTTTGCACCCTGTCCTGCTGCTTACTCGTAGGGGGTTCTGTCCACAGGTCCCTGGGGGGTGGAGTAGGGACCTGAACTCTGCCCCTTGACAGCACTGTATTTTTAGCATCTCAAATTAGAGTGAAAATTCACTTTTTACGCCTTACACTGAGGCCCCCTGTTCTGCAGCACCTGTGAGACCCCACGGACACCTGCTGCCGCCCAAGCGCCAGAGAGGCTGCAGCCTGGAGAGAGCTGAGGAGGCGGCAGCCCCACCCCCAGCACTCGGCCTGGTGGGCAGCAAGTTGTTTGCTGAGGTTCCCAGATGACATCCCAGGGCCTGGAGGGTGTGGCTGCCGCCTCCCCAAGGAGCGCCTTCCTCTCAGGCCCTGGAAAGTGGCTGGCCCCTCGTCCCACCTGGAGTCACACATGCGTATTTGCTGGCAGGGACCTTGGAGGTTTGTCCCTCTTTCACTATATAATAGGTTTAAGCATTATAATAGGTTTAGGGCTAGTGATGCTAAAGCTGAAACTCCAGTACTTTGGCCACCTCATGCGAAGAGTTGACTCACTGGAAAAGACTGATGCCGGGAGGGATTGGGGGCAGGAGGAGAAGGGGACGACAGAGGATGAGATGGCTGGATGGCACCACCGACTCGATGGACGTGAGTCTGAGTGAATCCGGGAGCTGGTGATGGACTGAGCGACTGAACTGACTGCGGGCTCTCCTGACGGCTCAGCGGTAAAGAACCTGCCTGTCAAGGCAGGAGATGCAGGTTTGATCCCTGGGTTGAGAAGGTCTCCTGGAGAAGGAAATGGACACCCACTCCAGGATTCTTGCCTGGGAAACCCCATGGACAGAGGGAGCCTGGCAGGTTGTAGCCAGGGGGTCGCGAAGAGTGGGATACGACTTGGTGACTAAACACTGATAAGCAGGTCTACGTCCTCGCCTAAAACCCCACCACTCATACCCAATGGACATGCGTGCCTTTCTCCCGTCACCCACCTGCCAGGGGCTTCTGAGTTCCATGGGCCCCAAGTCAATGCAGGACTAATGCTGGGCTCGTCTCTCCTCTGGGTGTTTTTGTGCCCCCCACGGTGGCAGGACAGCAGTGGTGAAGGGCAGGGCCTGGCCCCAGCTTCCTGTCCATGACTCGGCACAGTATGCGTGCACCAGATGGGAGCTATGATGTTTAAAAGCCTGTTATCTCTAGAGGCTTTCTTCATTTAGCAAGATACCAGAGGTTCCAGTTTGGAGCGCCAGACCCGGCAGGCCAGGGAGCCTGTGGCTGTCCCCAGGGCATAGTTATTGCCAGGGCCTCTGTCTCCTCTCAGTGGCGACCGGTGCCCCAGTGAAGACCCAGCTGAAACGGCAGAGTGTCTGGTCCCCCTTATGTGTGAGCAGCCCAGAAGTGTGGTCAGTTATTGTGTCCACACTCTGGCTTCTGCAGAGGCCTGGCCAGCAGGCTGCTGGCCGCTTGGGGACTCGAGGCCAGCCTCACTAGGTGCCGCAGACACAGTGGGGAGGAGGGAGCCGCTGCTCTGCCAAGATTTGGAACTGGTTGTTGGCAGGTGGCCTGGGGCTGCCAAGCGAGTGTGCATCCAGCAATGAAGGGACAGCCTGTCAGGTCCCGACTCACCCTCTGTCCCCCCAAACCTTGGTTAGATGGCCGGGACCAGTGCCCCACTGAGAGAACCCAGCCACCGTGCTCCTGTCCTTAGCTTGGTGTTAGGTTTCTTGTCTCAGGTCAATGGGCGCTCTGAGGCTGGGGCACTGCCTTCTCAAGTTTTGAAGGAGCCTCCAGGCGCAGGGGTTTTTATCAAGTGTCCTAGGACACTTGATATCTCCATTTAAATGCTGTTCCAGAAATTCCCAAGATTTTGTAATCATAAAAAGGACGAAAGTTACAGCCACCGAGACCCAGAAGCAGGCGGTCAGCCCCCCGCAGGACATGTGAGGAGCCTGTGGTGCTGCCGAGCCGCCTACGCGGCTAGCGGCTCTCAGCGGCCCGGACAGGTGAATGACCGCAGGGCAGCGGCCCGGCTGGCCGGGCGCCGCGCGGCTGGAGGGCAGCCACGGGAGGGGACAGCGCCCGGGCGGGGCCGAGGGGACTCGGGAGTCGGAGCGGAGAACCAGCCCCCGGCCGCCGCGTCCCCGCGCCGCTCCCCGCGCGGGCCGAGCCCCCGAGTGTGCCCACCGCCCCCACCCCGAGTTCGGCGCCCACTCACCGGCTCGCTGGGCCGCGGGCCGCGCAGTCGCCGCGGGAGCGGGCAGCTCCGGGCTCCGGGAGGCGGCGGGGCTCACGGCGCGCACGCCGCGCGGGCCTG